>NC_142932.1:72424620-72464620 GCF_046866305.1 Octopus bimaculoides | reverse complement strand
GTGCCTGAGCATTGATACACCCTTAGGACTGAAACCTATGAGAGAATAAAAGAATATATATATATATATATATATATATATATATATATATATATATATGGTCTTTATGTATGTATATCACCATAATGTAATTACTACTTAACACTTATTCCAATAACTTGCTTAACAAATAATTTCCAGACGAACAGGAAAAGCTTGAGTTTTCAGAAAAAGAAGTCAACCAGCTAACATGCACATTACAAAAATAATTTGTTAGTGGAATAATAAAAATATGCAGGACTTACCTCAAGTTCAATATGTGATATACATTTTGTCATCTACATTCTAAAGATGGAGCTTTGTATATTTTTTAGAAAACAGTTGCTTCTAGGAAGAATTTAAAAATTAAAACTAAGAGAGGGCATGCTACAGATTTTATACACATTTGCGTACATACATATACGCATACACACACGTACATGTATGTATATATGAACAGGCATACATATTTGGTGTTGACACTATGATGATTTCTAATAGAGCAGCTGATGATAGTTTTATTAAAAGATGGCTACGTATTTCTTTGAATGTACCCTTTTTCGTTTGTTATTTTGTAGATTAATGTTCTACTGCATTTTTATGCTGCCGCCCCCTCATTCTTGGTCAAATTGTATGGGCTTCTTGTACAATTTGATAAAGGCGTGACTCTACTTTTAATTGTTTCTACTGTCTTATTTAATTCTAATGTTAAAGTTATACACAGGCCATATTGTTTCTAGTTCAAAGTTTTAATTTGTATTTATGATAACCTTTCGTCTGGAAGATATATGTTACGGGAATTCTTGAGATAAATTTTAACTAGTTATTACATTATGGTAAACTTGTGGCGTACATACATACACATAAAACCATATATATCAGCGTCGGATCGCAGAATTGAAATACTGGACACGATTGCTCTGTTGCATTTTGTTCCGTCATAGATTTGGCATTTTTCAATGTTTTGGTAAATTTTCCGAGCTTGATAAAACAAACATCCTTATATATCATGAAGGATATGAAATAAATACTCTAATTGTGGTGCTCCATAACGGCTGCAGTCCAATAAATAACGTAATATATTTATGCTACCTGCTACGCGCTAGGTATTTACCTATAAGATAAAGATTGCTTCAAGTTACAAAATCAGATTCCCTTGTCAATCATGTACCATTATCAATAACATATGCCTGTGAATGAAATGTATCTATCATTCATTCTCATATATTTATCGACTAAATGTCTCTAACAACCTTACTATATCTATTAGAAGATGGATTGCAGTGAGTCTTTTATATTCATGTCATTGGAAAACGACAGTATATAAGGCAAAGAAAGCAAAAAAGAAAAAAACTACAACAGTGAATTGAAACGCAATGAATATCTTGATGTACCTGGATCTTAGTTTATATATTACCGTGCTTCGAATACATAATTCTAAACACACACGTACGCACATATATTCACAAATACATTATATATATATATATATATCACACATACAGATATAGGCGCAGACGTGGCTGTGTGATAAGAAGCTTGCTTCCCAACCACATAGTTCATAGTTCACTTCCACCTCGTGGCACCTTTGGCAAGTGTCTTCTACTATAGGCTCGGGCCGATCAAAGCCTTGTGAGTGGATTTGGTAGACGGAAACTGAAAGAAGCCCGTCGTATATATATATATATATATATATATATATATATATATATATATATATATGTATATATTTGTGTGTTTGTGTCTGTGCTTGTACCCGCCACCATCGTTTGACAACCGATGTTGGTGTAATTACGTCCCTGTAGGCTCGCGGCTCGGCAAAAGAGACCGATAGAATATGTATCAGGCTTGCAAAAAATAAGTCCAGTGGGCGTATTCTTCAACTAAAAGGCGATGTTCCAGAATAACCAGTCACAATGACTGAAATAAGTAAAAGAATAAAAGAACAAAACAATACGAATATACATGTATGTGTGTGCGTGTGCGTGTGTGTGTGTGTGTGTGTGTGTGTATTCGTGTGTGTATGTGGTGATGGGGGTGCTGGTGAGTGTGTGTGTGTGTGTGTGTGTGCGCGTTTGCGTGTGTGTGCACATGAAACGACCTGAGATAAAACACCCTGGTATATACAAATGTGAAACCGTATTAGCTGTCATATTTTGTGTCAGAAAAAAACCCACACTAATGAGACTTGTGTGTTAAATACATACTTTAGCTCAGAACGTCGATGGATTGGCTCACACTGTGTTTCAACCAAGTCTAGCCTCTTCAATGCTTGTTCCGATGTAGAAATACGTAATGAAAACTTTGTTAATTTTTGCGAAAGCTAGTCAGGCGAGAATCATAACATACGCTCTTAAAATCGACTGGGATAAAATACCACTATGGCATTTAAAATGTATATACAAATATGACATGGCAGGAGCTATAACATTATATCAGAGAAAATACAATGTCAGAATACATGTTGTTTCGCAGAGTGTAGCATATCACATTCGTTCTTAAATTTCTCCTACATTAGATAGATGATATCGATTTTCCTTGCCAATGACCTGCCGTTGTGCATATGACTAAGGTTTGTGCAACCCCTTGGCAACCTACGCATATTTTAGATTCGTAGCAGTATTTAAAGCCCTTATAACAGGGTGTCAACTTTGTGTAGCAGACTTTTTTAGGGGTTCACAAAAGTAAGTAAGGATGTCGTATGTTTTAGTTGGTCAGTTTCGTTACTTGTTTTTGTTGTTATTTTGGTTATATTCTATTTTTATTTGGAAGGTGGTGACTATTAGTTAGGAATGTCTTGACGCTGTTAATATGTTCACGAAAGGTTTTGGTTAGGTGTAAAGATTGTTGCATTATATGCTTCTCTCCATGTGTTCATTGTTCTATAAGCAATTCGATTAGTATACACAGACAAAAATCATAATAGTGTAAATAAATAAACAAACACAACATAAAATTGTCATACACCACTATCAACCACTTTGAAAAAGCTGTATCCAGTAATAACCACCTAAAATTGCCTTGAAGGGAATACCTAAACCACATACGTAACAACAATTGCAATTACAATTATTTCCATTTTCATCCTGCCCTGTAGATGGAAAATATCTCTCCAAAAATATCGTATATAGCGCAACTGTAACCACAAACATGACACAAAATACTATACCAATATGAAGGGAATACCTAAACCACATACGTAACAACAATTGCAATTACAATTATTTCCATTTTCATCCTGCCCTGTAGATGGAAAATATCTCTCCAAAAATATCGTATATAGCGCAACTGTAACCACAAACATGACACAAAATACTATACCAATATCAATATATATATATATATATATCAATTAGAAAATGGAGGATAATATGCTGAATCCAACTACTTGCAGACAGTGTATCTCGTTGAATTCATTAATTTAATTCATAGCTAAAGTCACAAAAAAAGAAAAAAAACCCTAAGTACAGGTGTTTATGACAAACCATGTTATTTTGCCAACCGGGTTTACATATGGAAGTACAAAGTACATAAGAAATTAGAGAATGAACAGAAGTTTAATCTTACAGCTGTTTCGGCCTAACTTTAGCATGCCCCATTCTAGGCTCTTTGTGTGCCTTGTATTTTTAAGGTTTTATTTATACATTTTTACATTTCCCATATGCTATACTTTCATTTTTCATTTATGTATTTATTATTATTATTATTATTATTATTATTATTATTATTATTATTATTATTATTATTATTATTATTATTTTCCTGCTGTACCCTTATTTTTATTTCTATTTTGATTTTAATTTTATTTTTAATTTTTATTTCTATCTTATTTTTGCTATTGTTTTTGTTCTTGTCTCTACTACACCTCTGTTTTTACCTCTTGCTCTATATTTGTATGAAACCCTTTGTGAATCTCTGAAGAGGCCTAGCGGTTCGGGCATGTACCCCCATTTCAACATGTCATCCGATAATCACTCCGGCAAGAACTATTCAGATAGAATGGGGCATGCTAAAGGTAGGCCGAAACAGCTGTAAGATTAAACTTCTGTCCATTCTCTAATTTCTTATGTACTTTGTACTTCTATATGTAAACCCGGTTGGCAAAATAACATGGTTTGTCATAAACACCTGTACTTTGGGTTTTCTTCTATTTTTGTGACTTTAGCTATGGATTAAATTAATGAATTCAACGGGATACACTGTCTGCAAGTAGTTGGGCTCAGCATATTATCCTCCATTTTCTAATTGATACACAAATTTGGGGTAAAACCTCCACTTTTACCCGCTCCCATTTATTACACTTGGTATAACACTAGTGTAGCAATAATTGGGTACCCTCCCAGCAGTATATTGGATAGATACTATCCCTTAGTGGGTTGAACCCTCAACCCCTAACTCTCTCGCATTATATATATATATATATATATATAGGAACTATAGCGACCAGCTCTAGGTAGGATACAACACCAACACGCACACTTTTCGCCAATCAAACAGGAAAAACGATACGTCACTGTTCAAACTTATATGTCAATTAAAATCAAAATATACTCCGTTTAGCATCAATTGGAAAATACTCTCAGATACAACCATACCAAGGTAACAAGAAACGTTTCCAACTTTGTAGTAAAGAATCCTAACACATTCAAACATTCATAGACTAAATTTTGAACCAAAATTCTTAATTAGTATCTTCGTGCAAGCACAAAAATCATGTAAACGCTAAAACATTTAAAACCAATACATTTTCGAACGGCTAAACTTGTTAATATCTCGCCAACTCCCGTCTCTGTACCTACACTAAAATATAATCACACAGATATACATGCACACACATAAAAAAGAATATGTTGTACCTGAGTAGTAAAACTTTTTTCTTTTCTAATCCTATTTAATTTTCTTTCTTTTTAAATTAAAAAAATTTGATTTTTTCATTGTTTATGACATTTTTGTTATTTTTATACACCCTACTTTGTAATGCACTGGTTTCGCATATATCCAAAATAACACATTATAAAATACCTATGTTTGTGACAGAATCGAAAAAATATTTACGTATACACAGCCCAAAAACGCACTCTGCATTAAACACAAGGGTTAAAAATGTCTCTATAGTAGTCAAATTGCTTATAGAACAATGAAGAGACCAACAAACTCTACACCTAACCATATTCTTTTGTGACAATCAACGCACAAAACAATATTTTTCATACTAACGACACCACGACATGCCTGATTTATAAGCATTATGCTGGATCTTAGATACTATGTAGTGACGTCCCGTTTTCCAGTTTGAGTAACTTTCAATGCCAAAGTTTAGTACAAGGCCTTCTAGGATTTTCTAGATGCATATCTTTTCCGGCCTCGTTCTAGGGAGAAAACCTTGTATTGGTTGAAAAATATACGTTTTTTAATGCGAAGTTATTATTTTCTCTAGAACACTTTTAGGGTTGGTAGCGGATTTCGACTTGGGAAGTTTTTTTCTGTGTGTTTACGTTTGTGTCGATGTCAGGGGAGGGGAGTCTGCGGCATGGGATTGTTTTCTTTTATGTGAAACTACTGTGGTAAATTCCATTTCCTCTTCGGCTTCCTTCTGTTGTGTGTTTTCTACGTTTTGTTTATTCCTTTTTCCCGCTTTCCCTGTGACGCTTTCTGTGACGCTTTCAGTCGCTTTCTTGTTACTTTCTTTTTGAGGAGGGACTTCAGCCTTTTTCTGTTGTTTTTTATTTATTTTTTTTGCACTCCGAGCGGACGTGCCCTTTTTCTTCACATTTAAAGCATCTGGGTCTACGTCTCGCGACTGATACTCTAGCGCTCAGTCCCTCCTCTATAAAAATGCGGTCTGGCCTCAATTTGTGTATTTCATTTGAGACTTGAATCACCATCTTGAGAGTTTGCCCTTTCCAGTTTAGAGCCCTTCGCTTATTTCTTCTTCTGCATCATAAACTACGGCCGCTGCCATCCGTGTTATATCGTAACCAGCTGGTATCTCCTATATTCTTATGTTTGCAGTTCACCGGTATAGGTAAGTCGGGAGCAACATTATTTCATCACTTTTTAACGTTTGGGTGGATATTTCCGTTTCTTGGTCCTCGACCTACATAGCTAATTCTTCCCTAGATGGGGGCGAGGCATTTTTCTACCATCTCGTTCTTTACAGACATAATTCTTTTCTCTTTTCGGTTGTATATCTTGTAGACTACCTTTCTGGCAGTTAAGTTTTGTAGCATATCCTGTGGTGACAACAGTTTTTTTTCATTGCCACTCTTTTGTTTATAAGGTTTCGAAACTTAAATAAATGTTCCATCGACACTTTCAATTCACAAAAATTACCACCGACGGCAGAAGAAAAACTTAGCTTTTCTTTCCTTCCTGGTTACCAACTTGGTTACTTTCTTTCATTGCCGGGAAATCCTCCATTGAGAACAGAAGGTCGACATTCGACAACAAATTCAGTTCCATTTTTACAAATGGCCTCCGAATTTCAGAAAAAGTGTAAATATTTTTTGTCAAAATGACAAAAATTATTATTTTTTACCCTACAAGGGGTGCAAAACAGTCCAATAAGTTGTACAAAAAAAAAAAAAAAAAAATTTTCTTCCCCGTAGGGCGAAACGTTTCGTCAAAACGATGACAACAGTTCACTTCCAACAAGAGTACAAACGTAACAATTTCAACAAATAATCAACTATAACAAAGATACATTAACCAAATAAACTCACGAAGCAACAGCATCCGAACGCAGAAGAGTGACAATCACCAGCTAGTGATGAAAAGTCACCCCACTCGCAAAATACAATGTGCTTTTTGCAGCGGCAAACCGTCGCTAATCTCGAAGAAGGAGAAATAAGCTATGTTAAATGTCTGAGCGGGATGTAAATAGTAGCAATACGGAATCGTAACATATAATTGTCAACCAAGTATGGTGTCCTATACGGACAGTGCAACTGGCATTTATTGCGCCGTATAGCTTCTCTTCCAGCTGGCTATCGACACACATTCTATGTCCGATCAGTATCTGTGAGGGAAGGATATCGCTCCCATCCCTAGTCTTACGTGTTACACACAGACTCAAGTTTCTGGGTTGTTACCCGTCATCAGCATGTGTTAATCACCAGCTAGTGACGAAAACACCCCAGAAACGCTAGTAACACGGTCACGTATAAGACGCCACACTTGGTTGGCGTTACGATTCCGTATTGCTACTGTTTACATCTTGCTCAGAGATTTAATATAGCTTATTTCTCCTTTTTCGAGATTAGCGACGGTTCGTCGCTGGAAAAAGCATATAGTATTTTACGAGTGGAGTGAGTTTACATCACTAGCTGGTGATTAACACACCCTGAGGACGGCTAACAACCCAGAAACGCGAACCTCCTCTAATATGTGGAATTTGGTGAATAAGGGAGTTTTATATATATATATATATATATATATATACACACACACACACACACACACACACACACACACACACACACACACACACACACACACACACATATATATATATATATTTATATATATATATATATATATAAACGATGGCGAACACTGTGGGGTGACGACAAACATGAAAGAATTAGTAAATATGTGGTCTGTTATACGTGTGTGCGCGTGCAGGTGTATATGTCCGTATGCGACTTTTCATGTGAAGTCGTGGATTTATATTTGTGCATCGCCTCTATTTTGAAATAATTATTTTGATTTGTGGATCAATATTGTGACGTTATTCGGACACATCAATGTCAGCTGTATTTACGTTAACAACGGTCTTTATTTCAATATCTCTACACAGCCTTTACCATCCCTCTGTCAATATTTTACCTTTATGTATGTAATATCACTATCTATTTGATATCGGATCTTGCAGAATTTACAATATATTGGAGGACGTTCTATCAATCAGTTCACCAATCGATAATGAACATCAAACGTGACATACAATGAAGGAATAGTTGTTATAATATTTGGATAAAAAAAACAAAAAAAAAAAAAACAGTTGCCTTATCAACAACTATTTGTTTTCCGAACAAATGACATGAAGTTTGTAAATCAAAATAGCAAAATAATATACGATATTGTGTTTAAGGATCAATGTTTGGGATATTGTAAAATGATCAATAATTGATAATAATGGTGCTGCTATACGTACTTACGTACGTATTTATGTGTGTGCGTATGTATGCATGTATGCATGTATGTATGAATGAATGTATGTATGCATGTATGTATGTATGTATGCATGTATGTATGGATGTACATATACTTGAATCAGCTTGTGTGTCTAAATATATGTGTTTGTGAGTGTGTGCATATGTGTCCGTATGTGTGTATGTATGTACAATATGTACATGCTATATATATATATATATATATATATATATATATATATATATATATATATATATATATATAAAGATATATATGTGTATGTATATATATGTATATGTATATATATATATACACACACATAGACACGCACACACACACACACACACATATATATATGCAGCGTGAACAATACGTGTGTGTGATGAAATGTGCACAAAGAAATTCGCGTGCACCGATTTTCCATATGCTATATACATATATGCAGCTGAGATACATACATACATACAAACTTACAAACATACAAACATACATACATACATACATATACATACATGCATATATATATATTATATTATGTATATTATATATATATATATATATATATATATATATATATATATATATATATAAATAATATATATATATATATGAATAAAATATATATATATATATATATATATATATATATATAATATATATATCATATGTATATGTATATATGCATATATAGTTCGAATTTATAGTAAAACACGTATGAAGACAGGTGTAGGAACGACAAGCAAGTGGATTAGTTTGACGCTCTGGAAAAATGGAAAAGTCTTTTACGTTTCGAGCCTATGCTCTTCGATAGGCATGAATAAATGGAAATAAATAGAGAGAGAATGAAAGAAACGTGTTGACCTGAATGGTCCAACATAGCGAATATATGTGTGTCTGTGTGTGTGTATATGTATGTGTACACGCGCGTGTATATATATATATATAGGGGAGAATTCACAAAGAAACAACAGATGAAGACAGGTGGTGTAGACAACAAACAAAGTATTAGTTTAACGCTCGGGAAGTGAAAAAGTCATTAATGTTTTGATCCTACGCTCTTCCACAGAAAGGAACACAGAAAGAAACAAAAAGAGAAAATAAAGAATATGTAGTGGCTAGCGATCTATCATGGTGAATGCCGGACAGAAGGGTCACACAGATGAGATAGGAAGGAGGGGAGATAATGAAGTAGTGGTGATCCCAATACGAAGGTGCGCGTGCATGGGTATATGAGAGTATGTATGTGCGTGTGGAAGAGGGCTGGCGACCATGACGTGTGCGTGTGTATGTGTAGGTGTGTGGATGTGGGGTTCGGAAGTGGTCAGTGCTAGTGTGTACGTGGTGGTGTGATGTGATGTGATGTTGTGTGGTATGGTGGTGTATGATGTAGTGGTGTGTGATGTGGTATAATAGTGTTGGGAGGTGGGGGAGGCGATAGTATATATATATATATATATATATATATATATATATATATATATATATATATGTATATATACATACATACACATGTATATATGTATAATATGTTATAATAAAAACAACAAATCTTGTAAATACACCTACACAGGGTTTACTGCGTCAAAGTAATAATTTATTTCGCCATATCAAGCTGAAAACAAGAACATTTGTCAATTGCGTTTTGAGCTGGTAACGCTTAAGCACGAGACATCGTTAAGGAAGGGAAGAAAATCACAAATGGAAAAACCTAGCATCTATAAAGCCGTCAAAACCTTGTTTATTTTTATATTTTTTGATTTATTATTAGTGTTTCTTAATATGTTTTGCTAAAATTGCTGTTTCTTTTCAGATATCATCAGAAAAAGGTAACTAAAATTCATTAGCATGACAGATCTATCGGACTTTTAAAGCGGTCAGATTGTTGGTGCTCGTATGGCAGGCGCTAGCGTATCGAAAACAACTGAAATGTTTGGTGCATCAAGTAGTAGTGTCTCGAAAGTAATGACAGTCTTTGAGAAAGTGGGAAAAACCTCCTCGTCGAAACAAAACTCGGTACGAAAACCAAATCTTTCATATAAGGACCGCCGGACTGTTAGAAAGGGTCACAAAAGTACAGCTCCCAACATTACTGCAGAGCTTAGCTTATTGATCACCTCGAGGACCCAATTTCCACAAAATCTGTTCGCCGGGAGCTGCACAAAGCTGGATTTCACGGGAGGGCTGCATTCAGAAAACAAACGTTGAAAAGCGTTTCGAGTGGACTAAATACATACAGAATTGGTCCCCAGAGCAGTGGAAGAATGCTATTTTCTCGGACGAGTCATCCTTTAACTTATTTACGACCACCGGCGAGTATACATGTGGAGACAGCCAAAAGAAACATTTGACCTTGACTGCCTTCTTCCACGTGTTAAACATGGAGGATGACTGTGATGATCGAGGGGTGGGGTTATATCTTGGAAATCCGCCGGCCCAATGTTTTTCCTTCATGACAGAATTAATAGTCAAGACTATTTAAGCATTGTATCTGATCAAATTCATCCTATGATTGCGGAACTGTTTCCGGAGGGAAACGCAAATTACAGGATGATAATGCAGGATGATAATGCACCAATTCACACAGCTAAAGTTGTTACTGAATGGCACGAGGAACATTCTAGTGAAGTTGAATATCTTATCTGGCCACCACAGTCCCCATTTATGGTGCATTTTCGAAAAACAAGTAAGGAGTTGATATCCTCCACCATCATCACTACAAGAACTGGAGACTGTTTTAGCCGAAGAATGGACAAAAATTCCTTTGGAAACAATTCAAGTTTTGAATGATTCCATACCTCGTAGAATTCAACCTGTAATTACTGCCAAAGGTGGTCCTACCCATATTAAAATAAATTTTATGGTGTTTCCATTTTATGGTGTTTCCATTATTTTGTCCAACCCCTGTATATACAGTACTATATTTACAATATTTATATGTCCTTATCTTGTTTGTTGTCAACACAACGTTTCGGCTGATATACCCTCCAGCCTTCATCAGGTGTCTTGGAGAAATTTCGAACATTGTTTCTCATTGCTAAGGTATTTTCGATCTTCTTCTTCTTCTTCTTCTTCTTCTTCTTCTTCTTCTTCTTCTTCTTCTTCTTCTTCTTCTTCTTCTTCTTCTTCTTCTTCTTCTTCTTCTTCTTCTTCAGGTCACTGTCTGGAATCGAACTCGGAATCTTGCGGTTAGTAGCCTGCGCGCTTAACCCCAAGATTCCGAGTTCGATTCCAGACAGTGACCTGAATAATAATAATAATAATAATAATAATAATAATAATAATAATAATAATAATAATAATAATAATAATAATAATAATAATAATAACAACATCGAACAATACCTTAGGAATGAGAACACAGGTTCGAAATTTCTCCAAGACACCTGATAAAAGCTGGAGTGTATATCAGCTGAAACGTTGTGCTATCAGCAAACAAGATGAGGACCAATATCCGTCAAATTTAAATAATGTAAAGTATGTAAATACTGAAACCCTGTATAAATATATTAAAAAAATATATATACTTGTGTGTGCATTAAAGAATGCCAGAAACATTCAATACAAAATCTCAAAAGGACGTTTCCCAGTTTTTGTGGCGTATATATTCACCCACTGAACAGGACGCTACTCTGTTGTAGGATTACTCATTTTTCCAGCTGAGTAAACTGGGGCAATGTGGAATATAAACAAATGTTTATGAGCGACAGTTTCAAGAAATCAAGTGCTATTATCAGAGGTGGGAATATTTCGTTGACATATCTATTCAAAGTGATTTCTACTTGCCTGCTATATATCAGCATCACTTGAAAAACGGAAACTGATATATGTAATTTTGTATATACTCAGCTTTGACTTTTGTTGGCGTAGCTAGCTTGTAGGGCACAAAACGGGTGACTGCAGGTGCTTTTCTGTACAAGCTGGTATTCTTGGATCCCTTCATTTTGGCTTGAAATCTGAAATAATTGTGGTTTTTCATTGTCAGTTCACGTCAGTTCATCATGGTTATAACACTGTGTATATGTAATACTGGCTCCATGCGTCTATTTATGTATATATAAGTATGTACATATACATATGAAAAATATATAAATCTCTATGCACACACACACACACACACACACACACACACACACACACACACACACACACACACACACACACACATATATATATATATATATACACACATATATGTATATGTATGCATATATGTATGCATGAATGTACGTATGTAATTTGTATGTATATATGCATATATGTATGTATGTATGTATGTATGTATGTATGTATGTATGTATGTATGCAAGTAACTATATCTATCTATCTATCTATCTATCTATCTATCTATCTATCTATCTATATATATATGCAATTTAATATCGAGCAGCGTAAATGACTGCATTGGTGAATAAATATTATTTCTTGCGGGCTGACCATGCCATATAGAAAACTTTATACGAGACTGCACGGGATTCGAAACAAATAACCGATCACGTGATGTTAGCTTTTAAGAATACGTCAATTAGTTTCTCACTTGCTTGGGTCCTGGACTTTTGCATTCACCATAGATCATAATAGGAATTAATAATTTATAATTATCTTATGCAAGAACGCTCGTTCACGTCAATATTTATAAATTCATACATACGTTTACACATGCAATACACATATAAAAAATATAAACATACAAAATACACAAACACAGGCAGATACACACATAGACACACGCGCATGCATACACGCACGCAAGCACTCATATGAATACTCACATGCAATATCATTCTATTCATGTTTAATCATGTGCATTTAATTATTTTGGGGGTTTCATATATTTTCGACACCCATACTGGTCCATGGGGTTGTAAGTTCATAAGCCAGGCTAGAAGGGTGACAGAGTGGATATGGAATGGATTATGCTTGAAGTTTCGAAGTATGAATTCTTATTTGGGCATGCAATGGGTAAATTTTTCCCGAATGTTTAAAATGTTCATTATTTGTCTCCTTGAAGGTGTTTCCCGTCATTCAAATGTAAGTTTTTGTTGTTCCGTTCAAGTCCGTGATGCTACACTTGTACACACGTACTTTTTTCAAAGTAATACTTTTCAGGGTAAAGTTATCCAG
Organism: Octopus bimaculoides; assembly: GCF_046866305.1. NCBI lineage: Eukaryota > Metazoa > Mollusca > Cephalopoda > Octopoda > Octopodidae > Octopus > Octopus bimaculoides. Next base: position 72,451,327 of record NC_142932.1, on the reverse strand, counting down.
TAACCTACAATTACAGGATTTTGGTGGGAGTGTTCCTAATGTTATTCTTGTTGCGTTTGAATTAATCGATCCTATGTTGGAGAGGAAACTATAGGTAACTTTAATCGAATTCCTATTAATGATCTTGTGGTATTTATGTGAGAGTAGGAAGTGAATATCTATGAATTTCAGAAATTTTAAAACTCTATTCTAGTTATATTCATGCTGACTACAGGATTATGTCATACGTCATTTAAGCCCATCTACGTTCAGTTCAATAAAGGCTATATTATTCTTAAAATTGAACCTTTCTAACATGGTGTTTTAATATGGTTTTGACTCTGAGCCAGGTGATGCTTTGTGTTCTTGAGCAAAGCGCTACAATTCACGTCTCTCCAGTTCACTCAACTAGAAAAATGAGTAATTCTAAAACAGTCTGGCGTTCCGACCAATGAGTGAATATATACGCTACATAATCCGGGAAATCGGCTTTATGAACCTATGGCTCGGAAGGACCTTTCTTTTTCTTCACACACACATACACACAAATACGCACGTGCACACAGAGAGGCACGCACACACATACACATATTGTGTATTATGTGTACTAAAGAATACGTAATCAAGCGATGCGCCCGGACGGATTGAATATACAACTGGCATACACTGTTATTGTTCACAGACTCCATACAATTCAATAATATCTAATGATTAGCCAACTACATCGTTAAAAATGTAGACATATACTTACTGGGTTACAAAGTGTACTATATCATTTCATTTACAAACAGCGGATCTACATTTAGAATCACTCGTATACAAAAACCTTTCTGCGTTAAATAATGCCTATGAAGATTTTACAACTAGGATACAACTGTTATTGCCAAGCCGGAACTATTTATATGATTTCACAATATCAGTGTCTAAAAATAGACTATCTTCTCTAATGTTAGTGAATGAGAATCAGCTATATGGCTGATTTAAACTGATCAGAGCATCTCATCATTTCTAGATAAGCGGTGTATAATCCGAAGTACTGTACTAAGAAGCAACATCGTAAACCAATATTCTTTTGTTTATTCTGAGTGGACAGATCTATCTCCCACTTCATTTTCTAGATGAGTGGTGAATAAATACGAAATAATGTGTTACAGTATACAATTGTAGAGCGATATTTTATTTGTTTTTATTTTGAATTTTTGAATATAAGCTTTTGTTTTCCTATTTGCAATATTATATATTCCATACTGCCTACGTATATTGATAGTATGATGCAGACATATTCGTACACAAGTACACACACACACACACACACACACACACACACACACACACACACACATACACGTATACATACATACACACATGTTTATGAATATGTACGTATATATAAATCTATGCATACACAAAGATACAGACCCACGCATATATATATATATATATATATATATATATATATATATATATATATATATATTTATGTGTATTTCTTCTATCTTAATGAATAAAAATTCTTTTGATAGAATAAATGGGTTAATAGAAACCAATGTAGCAAAGAACACAAAATAACTGTGGTTTAGTTCCTGTTTTTAAGGCAGGAACTCCTTGAAATTTTGGGTATTTGAGTATATTTAAGAATTTAAGGAATGGAGAAAACGCATGTTATAATTGCATACTTTATTCCTACATATGTTTCAAAGGATTACAACCTGTGTGATCCATAGGGATCTTTGATATTAAAATTGTAACCTTCTCATCAGGGAAAGCATGGGAATCATCTTAAACGTAAGACATTATGACCGATTATGAAAACAATAGATGGATAAGGTTATGACTTGATTCATTTGAAAAAACCGTTAGAGAATTGGACGCTGCCGGATAGTGGTTTGGACAACACATACCTATAAATGTGTTGTCCAAACCACTATCCGGCAGCGTCCAATTCTCTAACGGTTTTTTTCAAATGAATCAAGTCATAACCTTATCCATCTATTGTTTTCATAATCGGTCATAATGTCTTACGTTTAAGATAATTCCCATGCTTTCCCTGATGAGAAGGTTACAATTTTAATATCAAAGATCCCAATGGATCACACAGGTTGTAATCCTTTGAAACATATGTAGGAATAAAGTATGCAATTATAACATGCGTTTTCTCCATTCCTTAAATTCTTAAATTCTTATATATATATATATATATATATATATATATATATATATATATATATATATATATATATATATATATATATATATATATATATAATATATATATGTAATTGAATAATGAGTGTAGAAATTGATATTAATCAATTAAAACCAGTGGTTTAGCATATTTTAAAAAATCCGAAGACTAAAAATTTTATTACATACAAAATTAAGAGGAATGATCATTAAAGTAGACTCCTAAGATGCTAAATATAGACGTCAAATCGCCAATATGCACTCTTCGTGGTAATGGCGATTTGACGTCTATATTTAGCATATTAGAAGTCCACTTTAGTGGTCATTCCTCTTAATTTTATATATATATATGCATGTGTATGTGTATATAAGCATTTATGATTGTATATATATATATAAATATACATGTGTGTGTATGATTGTCTTCTTGAATATTTTGCAGTAGCATGGTTGTTTTTGCATTTATTTTGGTGCTGGAAGGTTTGCTTGTATATGCGTGTTTGTGTGCGTGTGTGTGAGTGTGCGTGTGTGTATGTATATGTGTGTATTTGTGCATACTGATGTACACACGATTTCCCTCTGCACAAAATCTCTTTGCATCTATTGCAATATTAAGAAGAGAGAAAAACAGAGAGAGAGAGAGAGAGAGAGAGAGAGAAAGAGAAAGATCTGGAGCAAGAGAGAGAAAGAGAGAGAGAGAGTAGGGGGATTGAAGATATTTGTTTTTCTATTGTTTTATTTTTACCAAATTCGCGTTTTATTTTTTTCACATAAAAATTATTTCAATATCAAAATCGATCATCGTTTAATTAGACAGCAGCAGCAACAACAGCGGTAATAACAGCAATAAGAATAACAAAAACAACAGCTCACAAAACGGTCTTCCAAAACCAACATCAAGAGAAAAGAAAATACAAATTGAAAAAATACATCAGAGCATAACAACAACGACAACAACAACAACAACAACAACAACAACAATAATGATAAAAATAAATAAATAAATAATAATAATAATAATAATAATAATAATAATAATAATAATAATAATAATAATAATAATAATAATGACGACAATGATGATGATGATGATGCCGATGATATTAGTATTAGTAATAATATTAATAACAAAAACAACACTAACAGCAACAATAAGAATAACAACAACAATATTAAGAAAAATGATAATGATAATGAGTATAGGAAATCCTATATAAATTCCACAGTAGAGAAAATAAGACGAATATCTAAAATACACAAAAGAACAAAGCTTTGTGTTCTCGTTATAAGAGCTGTGTAGATGAACGACGGAACAAGAAAATTTACTTAAAAATAACGCATAGTAAAAACAAAACAAAACAACAAAACCCGCAATCCTAAATAAATAGGTTAATGTATAGTTTACATGGTTTTAATCACTTCTGAAAAAAAACCCAACAAAAAACTGACAACATAATATACAAAGAATCATGATTGCAATATCTCTCAAGAGAACGTCCTTTCATAATGTTAGTATATTATACAGAATCAACCATGTAAATTATTCTCATTAGACATTACTTGCTGAAGGTGATGTAAGAGCTGAGGTATATAAAGTGAAAATCCAACACCGGTTCATTATCCACTACATAATGCTTCGATATTTTTCCTCATATTCATTTCCTCTGTTTCTGCACTCGTTAATTCCCACCTCTCTCTCTTAGCTCAGCTCATTTCCCTCTCTTTCTTTTTTCATGTTTCTCTCATTTCTCTTTCACCGTTCGGCATTACATCTATTTATCTATCTATTCATTTTCATTGCATTGAGTTTTCGCAAAACTAGGCCAGTGTATCACTAAGGAATACAATGTGAAGCCACAGTTCTTTCTACTTGATGTGAATTCTAAAAGGTTTGATTCTTTCCCTATTTCCTTCGTTTTACTAATCTGCTCTCCCTTTCCCTCCATTTTATTTTAATTTCTCTCCGTTTATTCAATTATATTCTTCACATCTATCTATCTAACTATCTATCTATCTATCTATCTATCTGTATGTTTGCCTTGCTATCTGCCTGTTATTTTCTAATTCTAAGGCGGCGAGCTGGCAGAAACATTATGACGTGCATAGTAGTGAGCTACAACACATGGAGTGGCCCACTCAATCTCCAGATCTTAATGTTAGCATGCTGGGTGAAATACTTAGCGGTATTTCGACTGTCTTTACGTTCTGAGTTCAAATTCCACCGAGGTCGACTTTGTCTTTCATACTTTCGGGGTCGATTAATTTAATACTAGTTGCATACTGGATCGATCTAATCGATTGGCCCTGCACCCAGATTTCAGGCCTTGTGCCTAAAGTAGAAAAGAATTTGTTAAATGTATGCCTGTCTCTATCTGTCTGTCTCTGCCTGTCTGTCTGTCTCTGCCTCTGTCTCTCTCTGTCTCTCTCTATCCATCTTTCATTTTGTTCTCTCTATCCATTGATCCAATTATGCGATAATTATTTTATCTCACTGCATTTGTATCTTGCAACACTTCAACATAGTTCCCTTTCTAACTTGATGCCTGTTTTATGATGATGCTTCTATAATTAAACTGTATTTACTGTACCTAGAGCTTCAAAATACATAAATGCTTACCTTCATACACACGTACACATACGCACTCACACAGATATATATGCTTTATGATAGAATCTATGTAAAATATAGAAGATCAATTTCGTTTCTTATTTTTCTGATCTACATGTATACAGCAGGGGATAAATCGTTAATAGCTGGTAGACTGCAGAATTATTCAATATAAAAAAAAAACTTCAATTCATCAAATTAAAAACAAAATAATATAAAACAAACAAAATGAAACAAAGACAAATAAAAACATAAAAATAAAGAAAATTGTCCGAAAGTATACTAGGTGCTGAAGGTATATTTTGTAAGCCATTCTCTTTACGGAAATTAACTTTTAAAGAACTTCTTGATCTCTTACAGTCTTCGCCTAGCAATCAATAAATATGTAAAATTGTATTGGTACACAAAAGCAGAGTAAGTAGAACTTGAAAATTTTTATTCATGGGAAAAGTTAACGATTAATGCTACTCAGTGTGCAATAGTTTTTCTTAGATTTTGAAAGGTTGTTTTGAACCAGTTAATTCATGCTTTCCTTTAATATTGGTCTTCTTTAAGCCACTGGGCTGCGACCATGCTGCAGTTTCGGTTACATGTGTTTGGCTGAATGAATCAATCCCAATACTTACGTTTTAAATTTGATCCTTATTCTATCGGTTTATTTTGCCGAACCACTATGTTACGAAATTTATAGATCCAAACACTGATTTCCCCCACACACACACACGGACGCACGCACATATACGACGGGCCTCCACACAGTTTCTGTATGCAAAATTTACTCACATTCCATTGGTTTGCCTGGGACTGTAGTAAAATACACTTACCGATGCTATTGTTGAATTGGACCGAACCCGAAACTGCATAGTTGCAATGCTAGCTTCTTAACTACACAGCCATGCATGCGCCTATTCACGGTCTACTTTTGCTTTGTGTATGCGTTTTGTTTATAATGTATTCCCTATGATTTGTAGGTTACGGGAGCTCCTGCCATTCGAGCTCCAACAATTTGCCCTTTTTCGAACTCAGTGAGGTCACGCATATTAGCTTAATTTATACTACGATCTGAAAAAGAGATAAAAATAATCATTAAATTTGATTTAATGCAAAAAAACAATACTCACAATATAATTTCGATGGATATTCTTAATGTAATGGTTCATTGAAATACTGGAGTTAAATTTCTTCTGTTCCAGTTATTTTGTCCAACACTTATACATATACGAGGGAAATAAACTGTAGTCTAAATTACTAAAAAATGAAAATAATACTAACACCTCATTTTAACAGATATATTTTCCAAAATTATATAAAAATATCTTGAAATACTAAAGAGTAAATTTATTCAATAAAATCACCTTTAGCTTCACCACGGCCTCGAGACGACTTCGGAATCTCTTGCAACTCTTTTGAACGGTCTCCTTGTTTAAGTTGCTGAACGCTGCCATAATCCTTGTTTTCAGTTCATCTTTGGTGTTACAAGTTTTGTTGGTTTCTGGCTCAACTGTGCCCCACACATAATGATCAAGGTGTTTGAAGTCTGGGAAGTTAGGTGGCCAGATGTTAGGAGAGATGTGGTCGCAGAAATTGTCTGGCAGTCATGACTGGATTCTCCTGCTTGTGTGGCATGGTACAGAGTCCTGTTTCGTGACACAGGGTGTTCCCGCAGAACTACCCTCTTGACCCAGAGCAGCACTACCGCATCCAGGCACTTGCTGTAAGCCTTCGTGTGAGGCTGTGAAGGATGATGGGAAGCATAACGTTATCATGGCTTGTGATTACTCCAAACACCTCGATCTTGACTGGATGTTTGATTTCTATCACTCTCGTTACATGTCTGCAGATTGCAGTGTCCTCAGGCTGACACCCAAACATTCTGAAATGTTCCTATTGGAGCTTCCGACGCGAATGCCTAGCAAGACAGCATGTTGTTTCCAAATTTCTGGCAGAGTGAATTGCGTCATGGTGCTGTTTTTCTCGTACATGGTGCCCAGCTGACTCTATTATACTATGTTTTCGACAAAATCAAATGCAAACTATGCCCGTGCATGAAAGTAAAAATATAAAATGGTGACAATTTACGCATCGCACTCTGTATATATATCTATAATATAAATACTGTTCTGTGTGTGTGTCTGTGTATAACGGCCTTATTTTTTAACTGGTTTTCTCCAAACTGAGAACATACATTGTTTATGTTCCAAGGATACTATTAGACTCTTAAAATGTTTCACATAATGAGTGACGGCCCCAGAAAACACACGTTCCTGGGTATTTTCTGCCCCCCAGGTTTTGTGGGTTACGTGGAGAGGCGCAGTAACGCTTTGCGAAGTAAATTTGAGAAATTGATTGTCTCCTTTACATTCATTGGTCTGAAATAAAATATTGCGCTTTATATTAGATTCACATCTTTGAAAATTTTTTTAGATATTTACTTCCAGTTTTCTAGCTTCAGTGACGTCGACATCACTCTATCTATATCTCTCTATCCATCTCTCACTAGCTATTTCTTCCTCTCTATATCTCTCTATCTATATCTCTTTATCCGTCTCTATCTCTGTATCTATCTATCTCTCCGTATCTATATCTATCTATCTCTATCTATTTTATTTATCTAACTAACTCTCTCTCCCATCTCTTTATATCTCACTCACTCTCTATTGTTTTCACTGTAAGCTTTCAAACGCTATTTACAAACAACAAAAATAAATTACTGACTGAAAGAAGTTCACAGTTACTGATGAAAGTAATTTCATACATAATTTACTGACAGAAGTACCTTCATAAATTTCACTTCAATCCGTACACTTCGTTAAATTTGCCTACACGTTTCTTATTTACTTTTGCAAAGTTTTGTGTTTTTTCTGTTTTTGACGGAATTACTGATAAAAGTAAGTTCAAAATTTACTGACAGAAGTAACTTTAAAAAATTCACTTAAATCCGTACACTTAGTTAATTTCCCTAGAAATTACTTTTGCAACGGTTTTATTTTTTTCTGTTGTGTATGGCGTTTTTGTTGTTCCTTCGATACTGGCTTTTTGGTTCACTGACAAATTTCGCTTCAACCCGTGCAATTCTTTATTTTCCGTAAAAAATTGTTGTTTACTTTCTGCCCGTCGTATTAAGAAATATAATTTTCGTTACCCAGTTATTTTCATTATTTTCTATCCTCTTCACCCGTGTATTTCTGTATACGTATATAGCCATGCCTAAAAGGAAAATGTCAAATTTGTCTAAAATGTCAAGGTCAGCCAAAAGAATTTCTCTGTCGAGAGAAAGAAGAACAGCTGTAGAAAGGAAAGCATACCAAGAAAGAAAAAGACTGTGCACTACAAAAGCCAGAGCATCTCAAAGTGATGAACAGATATATGCACAGTTGACAAAGAATACAATCTCCACTGCGGAAAGAAGAGCAGTTGTAACAGCACAGAGAAGAAGCTTCTATGAACCAGCTTTCAATTATGATCCAGCAGTTTATTATGCAGATGACACTAGAGTTACCATTGGTGCAACGACAAATGAGTACATATATTGTAAAGCAAGGAAGTGGTCTGGAGAGACATCTGCAATGTGCTGCAGTGGTGGAAAGTTTAGATTCCCTGCAATCCACCAACCTCCAGAACCATTGAAGAAAGTGTTGTCATCAACTGATCAAGATGCCAAGCGTTTCCAAAACAAAATACAATTCTGCACAACAGATGGCATCATTTGGAGCCACACGAGATATAACTGAGCCAGGATTTATGCAAAGTTTCAAGTTCTAAGGTCAGATTTATCATCGGATTGGCTCTCTACTACATCTGTCAAAGGAATCACCAAAATCTGCTTTTCATTGTTTATAATCTGTACCTGATTTTTGGTTACGAAATAAGCTACACAAAACGTGTTTTTGAATCACGTGTATTTACTTTATCTATAATATAAATTGCAGTGTTCTTGATTGCTTGTTTGATTGATTGATTGATTGAGTGTCGGCAGATTCACTCGAGAACGGTGCAGTGGAATCGCGTGAAATTCAGCACAGAGCGGCAGCATAGTCCGCTCATGTTCAGGAGATTTTTATTCCCCTCCGACTCCCATGGTTACCGAGATAATCGATTTTACTTTTTAAGATAGGAATATCCCATTCAAAGTGGGGAGGGGCGATTTTGTTGCCTTTCGCATGCGCGAAATTTTATGAAAAACCAGCACAATAAAGATTATTTTTTTCCAAGTAATGTGGCTGGGTTTGTTTTTCGAAAATTTTAATCAGAGGCACAGAAAAAAAATAATTTCAAGTTTTTGTGCATTAAAAAAAAAAGCCATAGCTTACGCTCTTTCTAATTACTATGTTTTTTTAAACTTCAGTTACAAATGTCTTCAAACGTCGACATTCAAACAGCTGTTCCATATTGAGACAAATGGACTCTGCACAATTGTATCCATCCGGGAACACGTTTTCAATAATTGAAATTCACAATTCTAATCAGTGTACATGAACATCCAACCTATGATTGATCTTGAACAGTTTGGACTAACATTCTTGTGTTGCCAATACAACAACCGTACTACCATATATTTTTTTCTTTTAAGGCGAGGTTATACCACAAATAAGGTTCCGCGACTACATGGGGCTATGGGTACACACGTGATGTTAGTTTTGCAATATCGACCCGCAAAATCCTTAGCATCGTATTGTTTTTGGGTTGTTCTTACTTTTTTTATGTTTTGGGAATTTTTGTTTTTTTTATTTTTAGTTCTTTTTATTATTCAAAATATACATAGGAAATAGCCTTTAACCAAATCCACCACACTGCCCGAGTGAAACCGGGGAAAACAGCTAGTATACATATATGAGTTGAAAAGTTTCTTTTAACATTTCACTTGCCTATGTTCCATGCTGTCATGGGTTGAAGATTTATTAATGTAGAAAGTTGGTATCTCAGTAACTTGCAATTGAGACCTACGTAATCTAGACGGCGTTTTAAAATTTCATTATTCTCTTTAACCCGGACAATGCGGGGTATTTCTGCTATATATATATATATATATATAATTATGTGTATTTCTTCTATCTTAATGAATAAAAATTCTTCGGATAGAATAAATGGGTTAATAGAAACCAATGCAGCAAAGAACACAAGATAACTGTGGCTTCGTTCCTATATATAAAGGCAGGAACTCCTTGAAATTTTGGGTATTTGAATATATATAAAAATTTAAGGAATGGAGAAAACGCATGTTATAATTGCATACTTTATTCCTACATATGTTTCAAAGGATTACAACCTGTGTGATCCATAGGGATCTTTGATATTAAAATTGTAACCTTCTCTTCAGGGAATGCATGGGAATCATCTTAAACGTAAGACATTATGACCGATTATGAAAACAATAGATGGATAAGGTTATGACTTGATTCATTTGAAAAAAACCGTTAGAGAATTGGACGCTGCCGGATAGTGGGTTGGACAACACATACATATAAATGTGTGAGAACGTACATGCATACATAAATACATATACACAAACACACACATACATGCATATAGATACACACACACACATATATATATATATATATATATATATATATATATATATATATATACACTCAAACGTCCACATTTATACATAAGCACATACGTACCCACGCATATACAAATATACACATATGTGTGTATGTCCCCATACACACATATGTATCCATTTATATATACACATGTATAAATAGAAATAGACTCATACACATACACATAGCTATACATCTACGCCTATTACCTAATAAAATAAACAGATACGCATATACATATACATACATGTATACATACGTAAACACACGCATGCGCATACATACATGCAAATACATACATACATACATATATATATATATATATATATATATATATATATATATATATATATATATATATATAAAAGAAAAAGATCTCAAGTGTTTTCATATATACATACATACACATACCGATATACATATATCCACATATCCATATATATGTGCATGTATACATATATATATATATATATATATATATATATATATATATATATATATATATATATATATATATATATATATATATATATGTGTGTGTGTGTGTGTACACACACACACATACACATATATACACATAGACACATATACACATACATATACATACATAAACACACATACACGCATACATACATATATACACACACATACATACACAATTATATATACTTACATATACGTAGATATGTACACATATACACACATATATATACTTACAAACATACGTACACCCCCCACACACAAGTATACATATATACATACATACACACAGATACACTCATCCACACACATATATACCCATATACACATATATATATATATATACATATATATACATATATATACATACATATACATACATATATATATACACATATACATACATACACATACACACACATACACATATACATATATATATATATACATGCATACACAGACACACATATATATACACATACATACACATGTGGACATACACACTCACATAAACTTGTATACACAATCATATACACAGATTTATATTTACACACACACAAACATCTAAATGTTTACTGATATTTAAAAAAAAATAAAAAATACATCGACACAAATATGCTCCCATACTTATTCACAAGTACACTCATATATGAATATATAAACAAACCTATGTGTTAATAAATAAATTTTTACACGAAAATGTACATACATCCAAAAAATCATACGTAAATGCATATTTATATATTAAAAAAAAAAAAATATTGATAAGAGTAAAAACAAGGGTAAGAGTGAAAATATAAATGATAATGCGTATATGTACACAGAAAAATCAATTAAAACACCTCTATTTTATACAAAACCCTAAATATGTATACACAGACACACACGCACATATATATATATATATATATATACACACATTTTCTCTCACAGATACACGCATATATATAAAAACACCCATACCAGTATGTTCATACGTACATAAATTTAGTATGTTATGGTTGTTACAAGGGTTTATCAAGATTTAAAATATACTCTAATTAATGTTAATAAATTACGAAAGTATAGATAAATAATTAGAATCGTAAATAATTTTAATCTTCTAACCTTTGAGGGAAAATCTAATATATTTTATTAGAACTATTTTAAGAATTTACTTATTACGGGTAAATATGATAGCGTTTTATAAAAACCTTTATTGTTATTTGAATGCAGAATATGTATGTTTTTGCCAGTGTTTACACTTGTAAGAATGTTCTATGAAAGTATTCACCAGATTATTCTTTGAAAATAAAATAAAAAGGAATTCTGTTACACAGAGATCGCAGAATTTTCCACCCTTTTCATATGGCTTAGAAATAGAAAGAATAAGCCAGTCTAGTTTAAATTTAATGTTATTATCTTCAAGATCCCAAATTAGTTTGCTAAGGCTCGTGGTATTACGTTTCCTTCTATCTCTAAAGGATGAAAAATGGTTAGAAATTCTAGTGGATAAAGGTGTAGAGGAAGAACCTACGTAAAAGTGAATATTTTTGGGAGTACTAACTTGACATTGGTAAATAGTGTTTCTGAGTCTCACATTTTCACTTAAAAAACTAATTCTTTTGGAATTGACTTCTGAAATAGTGATTTTGTTGTTATGACTATTACTATTATGTGTCGTGTTATTAATATTATTCCCTATATTATTATTATTAGTGTTATTATTGTTATTTTGGTAAGGGTTAATAATGTTTGGTTCAATGATATTACTGTTTGAACTCTCTAGTGGATGCAAAAGCCTTATATTGTATGCACATGTTATCTGTGAAATGTTCTTCATGTTAGAGAAACCGAATCTAACCTTGTGTGTATTTATGACTTGGGAATAATGAGAGTGTTTAGGAAAGTTCTTATTTATAGCGTTTTGGAACTGGGATGCCAAGTTTGATTTTACATTTTTACTGAAAGGAAGAACTACCCAGACATATTTATTAGGTTCTGGTTTAGAATGTTTTCCGGTATTGTTTATAAATAGTATTAGTTTATTATTATCGTTGAGACAAGGTTTTATTTGACTTTTATTTCCCTTATTTCGTGAAAGGATGTTAATCTTGTTGCTATCGTTAGGTAATTTATGGTTGGGGTTATCTTCGTATTTATTGTTATTATTTAAATTAAAAGCTTTTTCATTATAACTATTGCTATTAAAAATATTATTATTAATATTATTATTACTCATTTCGGTTTCATAATTAGAATCTATATAATTAGCCTTTTCTCTGTAACCTGCTTTTGATAAAGCTAAATTGTAAAATTCAGCCTCCTTATTGAAGATGCATTCATTCGTAGAAAGATTGGATAGTCTAAGTGAAATATTTTTGACCAAATTTCTCGTTACTGAATTTGGATGATTGCTGGATTTACTGATATATTTTAGGTTAGTGGAGGGTTTATGATACGGGAAGAATGTTTTAGTGTGTAGATCTAAAGTGACGTCCAAGAAGTTAGCGATAGATGTTTCATCTTCAAATACTATACCAAAGCCCATTCTGCTAAAAAAACCTAGCTAATTTATTTTTAACTTTTTGTATTTTTTGATTTGTGGTGTTCTCTAAGTATAATAGACAATCGTCTCTGTATAGACCACTCTTAACATGTATATGTATATGCGTATCTGTTTATTTTATTAGGTAATAGGCGTAGATGTATAGCTATGTGTATGTGTATGAGTCTATTTCTATTTATACATGTGTATATATAAATGGATACATATGTGTATATGGGGACATGCACACATATGTGTATATTTGTATATGCGTGGGTACGTATGTGCTTATGTATAAATGTGGACGTATGAGTGTATATATATATGTATATATATATATATATATATATATATATATATATATATATATATATATATATATATATATATATATATATATATATATATATATATATATACATACATACAGATACACATATAGATATATATATATATGTATATATATATATATCTATATGGGAGAATATACAAATAATAACAACAGACGAGGACAGGTGGTGTAAATAACAAAAGTATATATTAGTATGACGCTCGGGAATACGGAAAGTCTTTGACGTTTCGAGCTACGCTCTTCAACAGAAAGAATACGGAGACAAGGAGAAAAACACGGAGAAAAAAAATTGAATAGTGTTCAGTCAACGGTCAATCATAGTAATGGCCGATCATAACAATGGCTGACTGGAAGTTAGAAATTCTTATTTCAGGAGAGCTAAGAAAGGGGGAGATAACAAACGGTGATCGGGAACGAGGGGCTGTGTGTGGGAGGTAGAATGCTGGTGATCTTGACGTATGTAGTGTGAAAATGGGGAAGGGAGAAAGGGAGAAAGTAGTTGGTCAATTGTAGTGTGTGCGTAGTGTGATGCGAGGGTATTGGTGTGGTGTGATGTGAGGGTGTTGGGAGGTGGGGAAGGCATGGGTGGAGTGTGGGTTAGGCTGAGGGTGGGGTAGAGGTAGGGGTATGTGGGTAGGGTGGGGTATGTGGGTAGGGGTGGGTGGTGGGTGTAAGGAATTGGATGGGGTGGAGTGGGAAGGTATAGTAGGAGTGTCTTGGGGTGTGGTGGGATGAGCTTATGAGAGGGTGTTGACGAGGAGGGAGAAGGGGAAGGTGGATGTAAGAGAGGGGGAAGATGGGTATGGGAGGGGAGAGGAAGAGAGGAGAGAGGGTGGGTATAAGAGAGGGAAGGTGGATTAAGAGAGGGGGAAGGTGGGTATGGGGGGAGATAAAGAGGGGAAGGTGGGTATTGGGGGGGAGAAAGAGAGGAAGAGAAAGAGAGTGAGAGAGGGGGAAGAGGGGTATGGGGGGAGAAAGAGAGAAAGAGAAAGAGAGTGAGAGAGAGGGGAAGAGAGTGAGAGAGTAAGGGTGAGAGAGTAAGAGAGTAAGAGAGTAAGGGTGAGAGAGTAAGAGAGTAAGAGTGTAGAGAGTAGGAGAGTAAGAGTGTAGAGAGTAAGAGTGAGAGAGGGGGGAGTACGAGAGAAGGGTTAGGGTTAGGGTTAGGGTTAGGGTTAGGGTTAGGTTTAGGGATATATATATATATATATATATATATATATATATATATATATATATATATATATATATATATATATATATATATGTGTGTATCTATATGCATGTATGTGTGTGTTTGTGTATATGTATTTATGTATGCATGTACGTTCTCACACATTTATATGTATGTGTTGTCCAACCCACTATCCGGCAGCGTCCAATTCTCTAACGGATTTTTTTCAAATGAATCAAGTCATAACCTTATCCATCTATTGTTTTCATAATCGGTTATAATGTCTTACGTTTAAGATGATTCCCATGCATTCCCTGAAGAGAAGTTTACAATTTTAATATCAAAGATCCCTATGGATCACACAGGTTGTAATCCTTTGAAACATATGTAGGAATAAAGTATGCAATTATAACATGCGTTTTCTCCATTCCTTAAATTTATATATATATATATATATATATATATATATAAGGAGCACTCCGTCGGTTACGACGACGAGGGTCCCAGTTGATAGATCAACGGAAAAGCTTCCTCGTGAAATTAACGTACAAGTGGCTGAGCACTCCATAGACACGTATAGACTTAACATAGTTCTCAGGGAGAATCAGTATAACACAGAGTGTGACAAAGCTGGCCCTTTGAAATACAGGTACTACTCATTTTTGCCAGCTGATTGTACTGGAGCAACCTGAAATACAGTGTCTTGGTCAAGAACAAAATACGTCGCCGGGAATCGAACACACAACTTTACGATCGTGAGTCGAATGTCCTAACCACTAAGTCAGGACCCTTCACACACACACACACACGCACACACACACACACACACAAACACACGCACACACACACACACACACACACACACACACACACACACACACACACACACACACAAAGTAAAATGACTGAAACACGTAGAAAATCAAAGATATACACGAGGGAGTGCTGTGAAAGTACTGGCTTTCAGACTTGTTCGAAGCCCAAAATTACGAGTTCTTTTACTGGGCTTGAAATACTCCTGAAGTACTACTGTAATAAGTGTGTAAATCTAAAACAGGAATATGTTGAACAAAATCATAATTAACTAATCCTGTGGTATTTTCTTTTACCCAAAGTGTGCCTGTCTATATATGTACATACTGTATATATATATATATATATATATATATATATATATATATATATATATATATATATATATATATATATATATATATATATACAAAAGTAAATGAGTATATGCATATATACGTACAGGTATGTGCATACCGACATCCACCTGTATGTATAGGTGCATATCTGGGTACAGGACATTGCAAACAAACGTAGACGAGAACACACGAGCCACATAGAGAACATTCTACTTCATCAGCTACCCACGTTTTAACACCGGCGTTTTGACGAGCTTCGGGCAGGACGCAACGTTAAAACGGCTCGTCCCATGGATCGCAGATTAAATCTGTATACGCAAATTAAATCTAGCCATGGAGGAATGTAGTGGCGGACAAAAAACAAGACAGGAAAACAAACAGAAAAGGCTTTACGGCCAGACGAGAAAAATTATGTGTGTATGAACGCGATGAGGCACGGAACCGAGAGAGACAAAGTGGTGGCGTGCGTTACTTGGCGAAAGCCAAGGAAGGAAAGGATTATTGACCGGAAGCATGTGACCATGCCGGTGTAAAGGGAAGAGAGAGAGTGGTAGAGGGAGAAAGAGAGGGAGGAAGTAGAAGAATGGTGAGCAACGAGAGGAAAAAAGAAAGAGAGGAAATACGAGGGGGGAAAAAAGAGATACGTAGTAGTAACAGAGGAAGAACAAGAGGGGTAAGGCGAGATACGTAGTAGTACAGAGGAAGAACGAGGGGGGGGGGAGAAAGGAAAGAGAAAGAGAGAGAGAAAGAGATAGAGTAGCGTCGGAGGATAAGTTACGAAAACTACTTACAATTTTGTAAAAACAAAAGTAAATGAGTATATGCATATATACGTACAGGTATGTGCATATATATATATATATATATATATATATATATATATATATAAAGTAAAATAACAGGAATAAAATAACAACGTAAAAGTTTTTATTTTTCATTCCTTTTTAAGATTGCTCTTAAATGTGGTTTTGGTCGTTTTGACTACTTCTTCTAGCGTGTAAAAACTGCCTATTAAAGGCAGTTTTGTCTTGTGTTTAAATGTACACTATTTTATATATATTTATATGTATATATGTATGTATGTATGTATGTATGTATGTATCTATCTATCTATCTATCTATCTATCTATCTATCTATCTATCTATCTATCTAATCTATCTATCTATCTATCTATCTATCTATCTATCTATCTATCTATCTATCTATCTATCTATCTAGCTAGCTAGCTAGCTAGCTAGCTAGCTATCTGCATACCCTCATATGAAGAGGATACCCAGAATACTCCATTATTTATGATTCACTAAATTCATAATCATAGCTGTTCGGTGTTTTGAGTCCTTTTAATTTTTAACCGTGATATTATAGTTTTAACTGGAAGATTCTTTCAAGACAAGAATTACTATATCTTCTTTTGGTATTAAACATTAACTTCTGGTTTTCTGTCTAAAACGTTGTTTGTCTAATTTCAACACAAGTTGCACATTTTATTGTCATGTGTAATATATAAATATTTTTACAGGTTACTTATAAGTCAGAAGATAGAAGTGAAAATAAACTCCTGTGGCGGGCTTGTTATGCTTAGGAGTCAACAAGTTTATTCAGCAATCATCAGGTTCCGGGTTCATCTCCACAAAATGAGAACATGGGATGTTGGGAACGTATCTTCTGCTATAGTTTCTACCCGTCACGAAGCTAGTGCGTAAAGAGTATTTGAATATAGTCGGATAAGATGTATATGTTATTTAAAGGGCCACACTAGAAAAACATTGACACACTGTTTCCAACCGATCTTCTACCGAGAGATACATACATATAAGTAAATATCAACCACCTAAGGAATTCTTTTATTTTTGGCTCTATTACTTAGTCATTTCTTCTGGTTTAAGTAATTGAAAAAGTATTAAATTGAAATAGCCATCTAAGTATGATACTTTATATATATATATATATATATATATATATATATGTATGTATATAATGTATGGGAGAATATACGAAAAAACAACAACAGACGAGGACAGGTGGTGTAAATAACAAAAGGATGTATTAGTATGACGCTCGGGAATACGGAAAGTCTTTGACGTTTCGAGCTACGCTCTTCAACAGAAAGAATACGGAGACAAGGAGAAAAACACGGAGAAAAAAAATTGAATAGTGTCCAGTCAACGGTCAATCATATATATGTATAGAATGTAATATACTGCATAACCTGCCCCACATGCAAAGAGAATTATATAGGTGAAACTGGAAATTCCTTATGTCAACGAGCCAGAATTCACCGACAACATGTCCGACAGGGGGAACTACGGAAAATTCCACTGAGTGAACACCTAGGAACATGTGGGGAAGGAAAATTTAAGATCTTTCCCTTCTATAAATGCTCAAGAAACGATACCTCCTTCAGGAAAAATATGGAGAAATACTTCATAGCAAAATTCTCACCAAAACTGAATGGCGAAACATGAAGATCACAACCCATCTAGGATCTTCAACTTTGGAACAACAGACCCTAAAAAAGCGGCAAGAAACCCAGATAGTGGGACATTTTTGTACCAACAAGAATTGAACCCAGTTACCTAGGTTCTCATATTTCTCTCCTAACTTTTTTTGAACTAACCAGCTGTATAGATATAATCACAATTTCTTCCTTCCCTCTTACACTCCTTTCAGACACACACACACACACACACACACACACACACACACACGCACGCACGCACGCACGCACACGCACACGCACACAGACACAGACACACACACACACACACACACACACACACAGACACACGCACTCTCTCTCTCTCTACCACTGGACAATGATACCAAAGAATACCATCTGGTTTTGCCAACCTTTTTTTTTAAAGGCCAAGAATGAACTTGTCACAGCAGGAACTGACCAACTGTAAACTGTAAACAGAATCTTCCTCTTCCCTCCTCTTCCCACTGACACACCTTTCAAATACACAGGCACACACACACGCACACACACAGACACACACGCACACATACACACACACACACACACACACACAAAACGCACCCACACTCTCCTACTAGACAATGACACCAAAGATTCTATTTTTGAAAAACAACTTCAAAACAATCACACCTGCTTTTGCCATTCCTTTAAAAGGCTAAAAATAAACTTATCATTGAAAAGAACTAACAAGCTATGAACCCAATTTTCTTCTTTTCTCTTTCCCATCGACACACACACGCACACACAGAGACACACACACCAACACAAAAAAACACACACTCACACACACACACACACACACACACACACACTCTCTCTCTCTCACTTTTCCTCACCCTCTCTTACTATCCTTTATATCTCTCTCTCCACCCCTACACACTCAATAAAACTATATAAAGAGACCCCCCGCAAGGTCTTCTCAAAACAATTTGAAAATCCTACACGACTAGGTGAAAAGCGCTTTATTTAACATGTGACATTAATAAAAATCTGTAAATGTACAAACATCCAGATTTCTGAGTACCTTAATTTTTTTCTATATATTTTCTGTACATCACCTCCAAACCTTCCAATGTATGTATATGTATATGTGTTTGTGTGTATGTGTGTGTGAGGTGTGTGTATTAAGGCTACCATTGGTTTCATGTTAAGAAAACTAAAAACGGCACCTTAATATCTAAATTTTTCAAGCAGACCACATGGTGTTCTAAAATGGAGACGAACACTATTCTTCCATGTCATCAGCTTGAAAAATTGTTAAGATACTAAGGTATTTTTCTATTTTTCTTTACATGGAACCAATGTTAGTCTGTATACACAAGTAAAGTAATTCTATCCACGAATGCACAATTGCGTGCTCATTTTTATCGTTCGATATGTATATATGTATATATATATATACATACCGTTGATAGGCTTGTTGCTGCGGCATTTGTCTTACGATAACATGCCTTATGCACGTGCTATCTTAAAACACTGTTTTCTATGTCAAAGGGAGAAGAATTACCAGTTTTGTGGCAGGCTGCTACACCCGTCATTGAAAATCTCAAAAACGTAGAACTGTATCTGGCCTTCTCGGTCGCTGCATCTAGGAGGAAATTTTATCGCTCTCCGAAAATTACTATGTTCTTAACTCAGCAAGTCCATTGGAAATGTTATCTGAGATGAATACCGCAGTAAATCACCTATCAACGGTGTATATACATTAAGTATGATACGTACATTGCTATATAAATTTCTTGCGCACTCGAACAACATGGAATCCAGTATATTATTGCTACTTTATTTACAGTATCACATTGCTACAAAGAATTGGTGAACAGATATTTCGGTTCGGTTTCGATTTCGTATTTGGAAGCTTTTAACTTACGTCATTAATGGATCTTTGTACGTAATGCTATGTAGATCACGTCTTCTCGTAAGCCTTTTCCGATTAATCTTCAACCGTATACCTACGTAAGAAATCATTATTAGTTGAAACGGTATTATTTTTATATATATATATATATATATATATATATATATATATATATATATATATATATATATATAAATATATATACACACACACACATTTATATACATAACATATACTATATAATGTATAATATATATATATATATATATATATATATACATATATATGTGTGTGTATGTATGTATATACATATGCATATATATTGTAGGAGATATCGAGGGAGAAAAAAGACATACAAACTTTATTCTGTTCAGAAAAGAAAGGAAAGCAATATTTAAAAAAAGAACAAAAGAAAAACTAAGAGAAAATTTTCGATTTATCTACATCTCTCGTGTATTGTATACAAAGCTACTTTTAACTTGGAAAGTGTATTTACCTGTATTTGTTGCTTTACCAGGAGTCACTCAATGCATTACTGTATTAGCATCAAATACCACTCTGGAATAATCTACTTAAAATCTAAGCTGAACTAGAAAACAGTGGATTGTGGTAGACAATCTATGTAAATATTTTTCAAGATACACACAGTAAGTTTTTATTATATTTTCTCTTTCTCTAATACAGAATTTATGGGTCGTAGACAATCTGAAATCTTACTTGTATAAATAATCCACAAACAGTACCCGGTTGAGTATTCGGTTTAGAATGCTTAGCAGGCAACATAAGAAAAATTCTTTATAGAATTTTCTTTGGCGCTTTTCCAACTCACAATATATGTGCATTATTTTGGATAGTGCTGTCACGAAAACAATTGTTGCGACTCAATTTTTTTCATTCGTCTGAAAATTTCAGTTTCAATATTCGTTTCCATTTTTATTGCAAATTGTTGACTGGCAGTGTTTCATGAAAGTGCACCATAATGCATCTGGAGCGGATGCAGTAGAAATGATTTCTTTTATTATTTCTGGTTTCTCGTATTATTCACAGTACAATATTTTATTGTTTGGCTCTCTTCTTTCAATGAAAATATACCATAGTGGAACTGAAAAGGAAGTATTACTTATGATTTTCCAGTGCTTTCTGGATCATTGGTAAGCGTTGATGAAATGCAAGTGGTAGAACTGCAAATTCCTCTCCAGTGAAGCGGTCTTAAATCCATCAATTGGATATTTGATACGAACATTGCTCAATAACGTTAATCAGTTACACGTCATTGATCATAGCTTCATGTTTAAGATTTAACTTCCTAAGCAAATGTTGTTCAGGTTAAGACAAGCTACCAAAGTAAGATTTTCATTAAGTTCCCGATTAGTTGTAGTGCAACGGGAAGAGTTAATCGCTTAGTTGCTTTTCTGAACGAAGAGCATATTTTATTGTTCCCCATAAAGTGTCATTTAGATGTTTTAGATAACATTTTCCAAAGATCACAAACATCTCTAGACATAGATTTGGATCCACAGTAGAATGAATTGAACCCAGAACCCCAAATGCGAAGAATATATTTTGAAGGCATTTGGAACTGTAATATCTAAACTTGCAAACGCAATGTAACCTTGCCTCTAAGTATGACTTCAAACAAGTAGTGAGAAGAGTTAGTTACTGGGAGACGACATGTAAAGTCGAGACAATGAAACTGAATTGGTTATGTAAATTCGATGGAAAAATCGTGCTCGCAATTCGTTGCATAACTTTTTACCATAAAATGTTTTTGCATTGACATAATGTCATAATCAAACATTGCCGAATGATACAAAGACGTACGTAAACCAGTGATTTCTACAGATGTGATGGAGTGGGTATTTGGTCATATTTTCGAGTTATTTGTCTAATGTATTTACAGAACGACGCTTCTATGTACCAATGAATTATCTTATCCTGTCTGTTTCTGTGATTACATATGAAGGAGGTCGTTTATAGATCAATGTCTCATGCAAGATATCCTCCAAAGCATAAAAGATGTTTTACACTTTATAACAAGATATATGACAGCTTCTTTTCCTTTCCTTGCAAGAGAGAGAAATCCTTCTGGAGAAGAGAGGGACCAATTAATTACACTGTAACTTTAGAAACATCACATACGTAGCGGGGCTCCTGGTAATGTTGGTGAGATATATATATATATATATATATATATATATATATATATATATAGAGAGAGAGAGAGAGAGAGAGAGAGAGAGAGGGAGAGAGAGTGCATTACATATTGAATATATTTTGAAGGCATTTGGAACTGTAATATCTAAACTTGCAAACGCAATGTAACCTTGCCTCTAAGTATGACTTCAAACAAGTAGTGAGAAGAGTTAGTTACTGGGAGACGACATGTAAAGTCGAGACAATGAAACTGAATTGGTTATGTAAATTCGATGGAAAAATCGTGCTCGCAATTCGTTGCATAACTTTTTACCATAAAATGTTTTTGCATTGACATAATGTCATAATCAAACATTGCCGAATGATACAAAGACGTACGTAAACCAGTGATTTCTACAGATGTGATGGAGTGGGTATTTGGTCATATTTTCGAGTTATTTGTCTAATGTATTTACAGAACGACGCTTCTATGTACCAATGAATTATCTTATCCTGTCTGTTTCTGTGATTACATATGAAGGAGGTCGTTTATAGATCAATGTCTCATGCAAGATATCCTCCAAAGCATAAAAGATGTTTTACACTTTATAACAAGATATATGACAGCTTCTTTTCCTTTCCTTGCAAGAGAGAGAAATCCTTCTGGAGAAGAGAGGGACCAATTAATTACACTGTAACTTTAGAAACATCACATACGTAGCGGGGCTCCTGGTAATGTTGGTGAGATATATATATATATATTTATATATATATATATATATATATATATATATATATATATATATATATAGAGAGAGAGAGAGAGAGAGAGAGAGAGAGAGAGAGAGAGAGAGAGAGAGAGAGAGAGGGAGAGAGAGTGCATTACATATTGAAATGTTAAGAAGATGAATAATATCAAATCTTTTTCTTAAGGCAATGTAGGTTTTAATAGGGACTGAATTGATTCAACGACAAGGAATATCGAACTGGGTTGGTAACCAAATAAACCTAGTTGTCTTAGTTGTTTTGAATTGCAAGATACCGAGTAATCAACGATGGTGTTTCAATCTTCCCGGGCTACATTTCAGAGAAATGTTGTCTGTTTTGATTCCCAGAAAATACCTGAATGTTTGTCAGAGTAGACATTTGTCATTTTTCAATGGAATGTGGATTCTATTAATAACCGAAATATATGGAACCAAATTCCCACGGAGCTCTCCAGTTATGTAGTAAACGACAATAACCTCGATTCGGTAGGCGTGGATTCTGATGTTATTGTGTTAATTATACCACCAATCACTCCTTGAAAAGCACGGCATTAGTCACATCAAAGGTGACCCTTTTAAACTCGATTAGGTTGGAAAGCAATGGCTTTCTTGCTGTAATTGCATGGTGAAACTGACGATGTGGAGCTGTCAGATCCAATTTGCTCTACAGTTCATTGTAGGAGATAAGAGAAAGTTACCCTAAAAGCAAAACATTAGATCGTTAATGTTGGTTTCAAGTTTTGGCACAAAGCCAGCGGTTTCTATTATTATTATTATTATTTATTAGTTTCTTTTTTTGCAGGGTGGCTAAGTCAATTAAATTGACCACAGTGCTCGGCCGGCGTGCTAACGATTCTGTCAGCTCGTCACATTTCTAGGTCTTTAATTTTAGGAAAAGGATAATTCCGCCGGGCTCGACTTTGCCTTTCGTCTTTTCGGAATCAAGAAAATGAGTAGCAACTGAGCATTGGGGTCGATTAAATCGACTTGCCACTTCCCAGGCGGCGAGCTGGCAGAATCGTTAGCACGCCCGGCAAATTGCTTACCAACATTTCGTCCACCTTTACGCTCAGGATTCAAATTACTTCGAGATTGGTTTTGTCTTTCACCCTTTGGGGCCGATAAAATAAGTACCTCTTCAGCACTGGGATCGATATAACCGACTTGCACCCTTCACCGAAATTTCTGGCCTTGTGCCAAAATTTGAAATCAACATGACAAAGAGGATAGTAGTAATTTATTGTTTATGAATACTCGATAAGTAAGTATTGTTTACCATATTTTTTATTACCATTTGTGTTAAGGTGGTAAACTAGCAAAACCATTAGCACGTCTGACAAAGTGCTCAGCATAATTTCTTCCGTTTCTTTACATTCTGAGTTTAAATTATGCTGCGGTCAATTTTGCCTTTCATCGTTTCAGGTTTCATAAAATATAACCCTTTCCCAAATTATTAACCCAAATTATTTTCCATTCATTTTTGTGAAATATTAAGAAATAGAAACATCATGTCGTATCAGATGAAGCTATCGTACGTCACATGAAAACGCATCCTCGTACAGTTCTACTATTTCTTCTGAGAATATGTGTGGCTACTTATGTGATACTTAAAGATTTCACTTGTTAATTACATACGAACTTATAGATACAAATGCAAACGCACAACTTCCGTTGATTTCTCTTAATTTTAATCCCAGCCACAATTTTCTTCTCACGTCACTAATCTATCAAACAACATACATTTGACACACTTCGTACCATTGTTCTCTGCAAACTACAACAGCAATTTCTAGGTATTTGAACTACTGACGGAGCTTTTACGTAGTAGTTAGATATTTATCAACTCACTTTATCATTTTGAAAAGGGATAGTGACAATATAGAGTACAATGTAGAGCTACGCCTGCAAACATGTGACGGTCTGGGCCAAAATGGCTTGTTATCATTGATTTGTACCAACATGATAAACAAGAAAGAAAATGACAATGATCAGTTACTAGGTAATACAGATCTAGAAAACAAGAATGCGGATGAATTAACACATAAAAGATAATTCAAAGAGAAATAATAGATATATGCTCCACTTTCTAAACGTATCCCAACTAAGATCATTTTGAAAATATATAACCAGTCAAAGAGCGGAAAATAAGTTGAGAGCGAATCAATAGATAAACTATCAAAGTTTAAACTTCAGTTATCAATCTGATTATCTCTACATTTATAAGATGAGAATTTATCTCATCCTACAAAATTTATCCGTCAAAGAAAATTACATATAAAGATGTTATTAGCTAACGGTTGTCTGTTATGAAATTACGTTTGTTATTGTGGAATCTATTCAGAAACTTTATACTATACAATAATACAAGATAAAAATGATCAAATTGAAAGAGACGGCGAGAGAGAGAGAGAGAGAAAGAGAGAGAGAGAGAGAGAGAGAGAGATAGAGAGAGAGAGAGAGAGAGAGAGAGAGAGAGAGAGAGAGACAGACAGAGAGAGAGGAAGTGAGGAAGTGAGGAAATTCAGTTTCCAAGACACTAGCGATTGATTTACGTAGTTTTATGTTCTTTTAATTCTTGAGAGGCAATATAATCGATAAGCTCAACGCGCCTTGTGCCTATAATAGAGAGGGTTATTATTGTTGTTGTTATTATCATCATTTTTTACTTTTTTTTTACTTTTAACCCTCGTCTTTGTTACAGTGCCTTGCCGAGACACACCCGGCGTCCTGGGCCTGAGTGAACTGGCCTTGGTGAATTTATCAAGACCAAATTCCATCCCGATGTTACCACCAAATGCTTTCACAGTACGTAGTAGTCCTTCAAGCTCATTATCATCTTTGCCATAGAATTTTAAGTCATCCATATAAAATAGATGACTTATTTTCTTGTCACCAATTTTATATCCATACCCTATTTTGTTAAGTTCAATTGTTAGGGGAATTAGGGCTATGCAGAAAATTAAAGGTGAAAGTGAGTTACCTTGGAAAATGCCGCAGTTGATATTGATATTTTTTGTGGTCAGTACTCCATTCGATTGGAATAACTGGAGATTCGTATTCCACATTGTCAAGATCCATGAATGTGGTATGACGTCGAAAGAACTGAGATTTCTGCATTTGTTATGACAGTTCTCAAGTATCTGCAATTGATTAAGAGTTGGTCTTTGCATCCATATGAGCCTTGTCGGCACTCTCTTTATTCAGTGGGGAAAATATCGTTCTGTTCCATAATTTTGTATCTTTTCTCCACGAAAATGGATGTTAAAATTTTATACGTATCTCTCATTTTATACGTATCTCTCATTTTATACGTATCTCTCATTTTATACGTATCTCTCATTTTTTCATTGAATAACTGTACTAACCGTTCGTGTGCGCACGGAAGCGAAGTGAGTTAGATATTTGGTACCCTATCATTACCAAGAGATTTCCACTTATGAGCCTTCGTGAGTGCCATCCTTAGGTCTG
>NC_142932.1:72414620-72419620 GCF_046866305.1 Octopus bimaculoides | reverse complement strand
CTTTTATTAAAGCTGCTAAAATCTTCACTAACTGTTACTAAGAGCTTCACGTTTCAGTTCGTGAAACGAGGAGTAAAACTCTGAGTAATAGTTTGTGAGTAGTTTTGCCGGTTTAATAAATGTGAAATTTGCTTCGAGACACATTTTCACAACCTTGACTGACTAAGATTATATGACTACCTCTAATAGTAGGGAAGCAAATGGCCTCTTGTCAGTCCATCTTTATAGTTGCCTATTACGCTAACAACATCATTAGTGCGAAAGTATAGGTAACTCTCAGACCGGTATTAACCAACACTCACATATATACAGGGTGCCCCAAAAGTCACTATACATATTTTTTTCTATTTCATTTCAGGTATCATTCGGAGAGATGTGAGGTCATCAGCATTTGACATCTTAGACTTTGCAGTTCTTGTAAGTGTATCATTGCCTTGCCCGTGGCACACCAAACCACCAGCGTCGGAGAGTCTCATTCAGGTTCGAGAGTATCTTTGTGTGTAACAGGTGAAGATGGGAGTCGTTGGTATCACATCTATTCCGCGGTTTATAACTGTTTCAGTAACGCATGGATGAAAAGTCATATAAGTTGGATAACATGGAAGGGATTAATGTCATATCGATTATATGATATCGATTATATAATGAAAAGCTTTCGTCATAACCTTAGTAAATTAAATAAACACGGGTCCAAAATTTATGAATTCAACTATGTATAGATATTCGAATGATTTGGTGATGGGTATCTAAGTAATTATAAGAAGGTGGAGTTATTAAAATAACAAAAGAAATGGTAAAAGAGGTTTAATTGTGCTTGAGAAGATCACATAAGTTAAATTCATTAATCAGTTAATAAATTCAGGTAGTTGTATGGAAGGTAAAACGTTGTTAAGGCTGTGTACTATGACATAGGTAGAATAATAAATTAAATGGGATAGTATTGAACCACTGCACATAAGATTTAACGCATAATAAATTGTTATGGGAGCAAAAATAGGGAGAGAGATAAAACGGTAGAGAAGATAAATTTGCAACTGGTGAAAGAGAGTTAAGATAAAAAGACATCTATGTTGTTTTGTTGGTTATATCCTGAAAGTGGTTAAGGAGGAAGCGTGAGACAGAAGTGACCCAGGTCAAAGTTATAAAAAAACGCAAAATGTATAAGATTAGTAAAATACTTCACACACACGCCACACGTACACATACAAACATACATATATATGTGTGTATATATGTATATATACGCGTATGTACAAATATATATATACACATAACTACACACACACATATGTATATTTGTATGCAAGTATACATATACCTACACAAAGGTATAAACTGTACAAATTTACGCGTATATAAACGTACACATAAATACAAATAATAATGCACGTAAAAACATAAGCAAGTACATATACACGTACATATATAAAACATTTATTTACACTCGTTCTCTCATATTTCTATTCTAAAGCATAGAGAACCACACATGCACACACATACACACACAGAGTCACACACACACACATACATATGAGTACTCAATACTGAATGGTTAGTAAACAGTTGCTTTTAATAGAATTTTTGTTACTTCTCTGGTACCAAAAGTTTCCTGTTGACGGACTTCAGCATTTTACACTCAGAATTTAATATACCAATGGGATTCCAGAATTAAAGTGGGTTACTATTCATAATTTAAATTCCGATTGAAAAGTGATGATTTCTCTCAACATGAACTGGAACTCTTCTTGAATGACACGGTTGTAGGAGGTCATGTGGACCATCAGAAGGCTGATGATTTGAACCAATAGAAACGATAATCAGATCGTATATCAGCTACTTAGACTTCCTCAAACCAATTCTTGTGGCGTAGCAAGGCGAAAGCAAATGTCTATTCATCGAACAGGTGACAAGCTGGAGGCTGACTACCTTGCTCAAAATTTCCTCCCTTTGCAAGAGATTTATGTGTAATTTGAAGGATATCTGGGTGTTATCTTTGGTTAGTGCAGAAGAAAATAAACCTATATAAGATCAGATATAAACCATATAAGGTCAGCAGAATGAATCAAGTACCACATTATTCAATTTTACCTTCATGCTTGAAAATTGTAGGCTGTGATACAGTGGATATTTAGCTGCTAATTTTGGTAGGTCAAGCAACAGTATCGTTGCCCCGGATTTTTAATGGTAAGTTGGCAGAAGCGATAAAATAATATTTTAAAAAGCTTTCATATGTAGTTTTTTAATTACTCTCTTGTGCTCAAATCATATCTAGAATGATATTGACTAATCTTTTCGGTGCTAAATACTATACGTATTTCTTTATTGCTCACAAGGGCCAAAACATAGAGGGGACAAAAAAAGGGATTAAGTCAATTACATCGTCGCCGTGCGTAACTAGTACTTATTTAATCGACTCCCGAAAGATGAAAAGCAAAGTCGACCTGGCAGAATTTGAACTCACAACATAATGGCAGACGAAATAACGCTAAGCATTTTGCCCGGTGTGCTCACGATTCTGCCAGCTCGCCACCTTGCTAAATACTCTGCTGCAAAAACATTGCGGAGCTGTTCAATAGATTTGATAGAATATGATATGAAATTAAGTTAAACAAAATTAATGAAAGCTGGCTAGGGAAGCAGTGCCACTCACGCTTAATTAAGATTTACTAACGTCATTCTCAACGGAAAGGCATTAACATTTTCATTCCATTGATAGAGTGGTATCGATAAGGAATTACATTAACATATTAGAGCCGACGGGCAATTTAGTATAAAAGGAGCTTTGAAGAAAATGTATTAACGTATGTAGTTAGAAACATTTAGGTTCTAATTTCGAATCCTGTCGATGCCAGTTTTAGCATCTTTCCAAGATCAATAAAATATGTTGAAGCCAAGTAGTAAGTTCAATATAATCGAATATATCAAGCATCTGATTTTTAGTTCTTGAGACTGTTTTATGTGAGAAATCAAGATTATTATAAGAAGGGCAGGTCTGTTTAAACGAAAACAATACAAGTCATGCATAAAGGTGGAAATGTGTTTGGTGAAAAGAAAGGACTATTACGAACATTGTTCATAAATTCATTGTTAAAGAATTTATACATTGATTGCCTGGAGAAGTGAATTCTAGTGTTGACATAATAGAATGGTTTTACATCATAAAATCCAAATATAAGAGACAAAACGGGATAAAATGGAAATTCTCACGTCTTAATTCCAAAATAAAATAGAAGATATTGACTATTACTTTTAGTGTGCGGCTGCGTGTAAGTACAACAGTATACATACGCACATATATAGGATCTCTCTCTCTCTCTCACTCTCTCTCACTATCTCTCTCTCGCTCTCTCTCTCTCTATGTATATATATACGTACATACATGTATATATATATATATATACAAAGACACATACACATACTCACAAATAGACACACAGAGATACACATACATACATACATACATACAGACAGACAGACATACATACATACATATATATATATATATATATATATATATATATATATATATATATATATATATACATGCATACACACTTAATGATTTATGAAAGACTTTTCAGGAAAGGAAATCTCTACATGACTAGTAACAATACATTGTATGACAATAAATCCGCTCCTATAGAAACGTGATTAACGTCGTTTCAGAAACACAAAGAAAATAGTACCAATCACGGGGTGTGTCTTCTATTTTAAGGGAAACAATTTGGGAATTGGTAAAGCGAAGTGGATTTGGTACTTTACTGTTTCCCAGTCTACATATTCATATACGTACATACATATACACATACATACATACATACATGCATGCATGCATGCATACATACATACATACATACATACATATATATATATATATATATATATATATATATATATATATATATATATTTATATATATATATATATATATATATATATATATATATATATATATATATATATATATATATTTATATCTATATATATTTATATATATATATATTTATATATATATATATATATATATATATATATATATATATATATATATATATATATATATATATATATATATATATATATATATATATATATATATATATAATATATATATATATATATGCATACATATAAATATATATATATACATATGCATATATTGGTACGGGACATCACCAACAGTAAACAACGTCAAAGATGAAAACAAGTGAGTTCAATACGCAACCAATGAGAGAAACAAATGGAAAACAGGACAAGTAACATAAAGAACGACTCTTGATCAGTTGGCAGCTGTCTACTCATTTTGAGCATTGTTACTCCCATAAGTACCAAAATGAAATTTGGAATTTATGGAGGGTCAAAGTTGGGAACAAAAACAGGACAGTGGAGACATAGAAGGAAACCAAACGAAAACAAACATGGAGGGTCGTTAGACCAGAACGGGGATGAAATAGCGAACGGTGGAGAAATATTTTCTTTGACAAAAATTAAGGTAAAATCGAGAGACAGGATGCGTCCAGTCCTTAGAACAGTTCTGAAAGTGGAGAAAGTAACAATTAGTGAAAACTGAATTTTTTCTTTTTGTAAATATAACCGCCTTCGTTATTATATATGTGTGTATGTTTGTGTATGTATGTGTGTGTGTGTGTGCGTGTGTGTATGTAACTACATATCTATCTGCCTGTCTGTTTATCTATATATTCATCCATCTGTCTCTCTCACTCTTTCTCTCCCTCTTTTTCTCTCTCTGTACATTGTTATATGTATGCGCAGGCATATATCGTGTTTTCCTTCTGTAGTTTGTTGCATTTATATTCGATGAGGCTAAATTACATCTAATAACATTTTTGAATTTGTATAAAACTGCGCATGTGCGGCCACACATACGACTATACAGGTACTAATACACACATATATATATATATATATATATATATATATATATATATATATATATATATATATATATATATATATAAGCAATGTTAATTCTCTAAATG
>NC_142932.1:72384620-72409620 GCF_046866305.1 Octopus bimaculoides | reverse complement strand
GGTATCAACACTTTAGCTGTCTCTGTTATAAGCTACAGCTACAACATCCTTAACTGGACACTAAACGAACTATGTAAAATAGACAGGAAAACAAGAAAAATAATGACAGGATATAGGATGCACCACCCAAAATCTGACATAGAAAGGCTATATATACAACGCACAGAAGGTGGCAGGGGTCTTATACAGCTGGAAAACTATTATAAAATAACCACCATAGGACTGCAAAAATACCTACTCCAGAAGCAAGGAAAACTAATACAAATAACCACAAAACATGAGCAAAACAAAACACTGTTTTCAGTATTTAAGGAAGCTGACAAATACAAACAAGAAATCATACTACCTAACAAATATGAAGAAGAAGAAGAAGAAGAAACAACAAAAGCTATAAAACAAATGAAATCCAAACTAAAACTAGAACAGCAACGAGCCATGATAAAATGATGGCAAGAAAAGCCCCTACATGGTAAATACTGGGCTAAACTAAATGCGAAAGAAATAGACAGAGAAAAATCCCAGCAATGGCTGAGAAGCTCAGGACTCAAAGCAGAGACTGAAGGATTTTTAATTGCTGCACAAGACCAAAGCCTCCCCACCAGAAATTACCAAAAACACATAATGAAAAGAAATATAACAAGTAACTGTAGAATATGTGGAGATCGACAAGAAACAATAAATCATATTATCTCTGGCTGCCCAGTCCTGGCTAAGAAGGAATATATTCTCAGACACGACAGAGCTGGGACCTATATACACTGGAAGCTATGCCAACACTATGGAATAACAACAGAAAAAAGATGGTATAAACACACGCCAGAAAAGGTCACAGAAAACGAGAAAGCAACCATACTCTGGGATATGCCAATACACACAGATAGAGAAATTAAGGCAAATAGACCAGATATAGTTGTCAAAGATCATGAAGAAAAAAAAATGCTTTCTAATTGATGTATCAATACCAGCAGATGACAACGTTTCTCTAAAAGAAATGGAAAAACTTTCAAAATACAAAGACCTGGAAATAGAGATAACTCGAATGTGGAATCTAAAAACAGAAACAATTCCTATCATAGTAGGTGCCTTAGGTATAATAAAAAAATATTCAGACAAATACATAACAAAATTACCAGGACTTACAAATATATATAACATACAGAAAATTGCACTACTGGGTACTGCACACATTCTACGCAAAACACTTTCAATACAGTAAACATAAGAGCACCACAGCAAAACCAGAGCACATACCCAAGGCGCACAGAGCTGCGCTCGGTAGTGAAGTGAAAGCACGTTATAAAAATAAAACTACTGAACAATAATAATAATAATCATATGCATTGCTCTCTCACTCAATAATAATAATAATAATAATAACAGGTATGACCATGTGATCGTCCAAAGTTGGTTTGCTGGAGTTGTTATCTGACGAGAAGCATTACGGCATCAATTTCGGCATTGCCTTGAACAAAATTGATGATTTGGTGGAGGCAAGTTGAACGAGTAATTAATTACTCGTTCAAAATAACAAAAATCAAATCTTTGTTCAGGCTGTTTAGAGAGACTTTTCCACCGGTTCAGAATAACGCCTCAGATATGCGGATCTACACAAGTTAAAGTAGAAGAAACAACAAAAGACTATTTCAGTTAAAATGTATGGTGGTAGCGGGTAGTTGTTTGTAAATGTTATTCGATGAATACCAGTAACTAGAATGACAACTACTTATGGAACACACTATGTTAGGGCATATTGTTACTGTTGTAACTCTATACACACAGGTATCTTTGTATTCTATGATAATTTCATTCATCTTTACCATGGTCATTAAAGCGTCGAGTGCTCAAAGTTGACCCGGTCTCTATACATGTATGTATAGACCTAGGTAAAATCTTTGAAGAAGACTAATAGTTAACCACATATACAAGTATCGCAGCTCCTTGCCATTGATATTTATCTTAGTGAAAGGCCACCAGCTTGAGCTGATAAAGCCTTGTACAAATTTCAATACAGCACTTGCTGTCAAAACATAAAAAGCCAGAAGAAATATCGTAAAGCATGTACCCCGACTCTGTAACAATTCCTACGACCCACCGTACTCGTCCAGTATTCTTATATAAACTACGAATAGATAAAAGGGTAAAGTATACCTATGGAGAATTTGAACTCAGGAAGAAGAGAATGGGAAAAATATCGTGAGACACTCTACTCTCACGAGTTGACCAATACGCTCGCCTGTAGGTAGGTTTTAGAAATATAAAATAAATGTATTTGTACTTTATTGTATTCTATTGTTCAGATTGCTCATGAATGACATGCAAAGCTGACCACAGAGGAATTTCAACTGAGATGAGGAAGGGCCATTTATTGTCTCAGAGGTTTTGCCCGAGACTCTAATTATTCCGGAAAATCCAATGTCGTTAAGCGGCGTTCTTCACATTACGTTTCATGGATGAGAAAATTACAGAATCATCGTCGTATGTAACAAGAACATATCATCTTCTACATGTAAGAAATTACTGGTTATTAAATGGTCTGTTCAACTTGAGTACAGAATGCACAGAAGCATTATTCAAGTGATGAGGTTACAATGTTGCAGAATTGTCGTTCTGCTTATCCAGGTCAAATGCCAATAGCCATAATAATTAGAACAGCTATTTTTCGACTTAGCTCAGAACGTGCAGGGCATTCGTCACCGAAGAGACTAAATAAGATCGAATCACCATTTCTGGCGATTAACCAGAGTTTTAAGCGATACCCTGTGTTTTTAACACACAAGTATTTTCGAGAAGTTTCTCTCACAAAAGATGTCACAGCTACTGCTGCTAAACGTTTGTATAGACATTATGAATGATATACACTTCGGGATTTTAATCTCAGCCTGTTTTGAATTGCCTATATTAGTTCAATACTAGCTTCACTAGCTTTCGCATAAATCAGTAAATTTTTGTGTTTAATGATTTCTATATCAGAACGAGAGCTCAAAATATCCAGGGTAATGGTCACTTAGGAGACATAATAAAGTCAAAGTACCGTGTTTGGCGATCCACCGGTCTTCTAAATGAAGGCCTGTGTTTAAGCTCAAAAGTCAATTTCATAAGTTCCTTTGAGACAAAATTTGTTGATACTGCCGTTCAGTGTTTGTATAAAAATTATAAATGTTTGTATATACTGTTATATTAATTCAAGGCTGTTTGAAGAGCGTATATTAACATCACAATGGCAATTAAATCTACGAATACAAACAACGTACTGGGAATTTCACAAAACCCTTTCTATTTTTGTAATTACACGTAATATTAAACATATGTAATTGGTCTGCTCTTAATTAACATTCTGATTGATGTTGGTGAATATTAAGGTAATTTGTTTTTTATGATTATCAAATCGAAAAGGTTGGTGGGTTAGCAGAATCGTTGGAGTGTTCAGTAAGGATAAAGTATACCTCTGTGGAGTTTGAACTTAGGGAGAAAAGAATGGGAAAAATATTGCGAGACACTCTACTCTCACGAGTTGACCAATACGGTTGTTCTTCCGGTATTTCTTTACGCTCTGAGTCCCAGTCGTATCGAGGCCACCTTTGCTTCTAGGATTGATAAAGTAAAATTTCAATTTTAATATAGTCAACCCTCAGCTTCAAGTTTCTGGCTTCATGTCTTTCCGAAACATCATTATTATGAATTGGAGATTTGTTTCTATTTATCCAGATTATTTCTTCTTGTTTACTAATTTACTTCTTTTATTTTCTAACTTTTACTTGTTTCAGTGAACAGACTGCTGACATCCCGAGACGTTGCCTTGGAGGGTTTTAGTCAAAGAAATCTAACCTTGTAATTATCTTTGTAGTTCTGATACTTTCTCTACAATTTTCTTTTGCTAAACCGCAAGAATACGAGAGTGAAACCAAGTTAAACCCAGTTGACAAGCGCTTGGGAAAGGAACAAAGAGATACATACACACACACACATATATCTGACGGGCTCCACACAGTTTCCGACTACCAATTTCAGTCGCAAGGCATTGGTCAACCCAGGGCTATAGTAAAAGAAACTTGACCAAAGTACTGTGCAGCGAGACTGAACCTGTAACCAAGTGGTTTCAAAACGGTCTTCGTAACTGCACACTCACACCTGTACGAAGAAATATTGTCCTATTTTTAATATGGATAAATGACAAGCCTGAAGTAACAGTAATTCAAGTATAATGTTTATCCCACTATAAGTAAAGATTTCAGTTATAATAGATGAAATGATGTGTAGATTTGCAGCTATGACATGGTTAAAACTATTAGTACCCGACTATACGGCGTTGAACATCTAATGTTTGATGTCAGTGCAGCTAGCAGCGACTATTATTTGACATCATTTGAATTATCAGGTTTATGGATCCCTTAAACTAGAAACAGCAAATATTCTGAATACTCCAATAAACCACAGTTCCGTTTCTTTCCGCCAATCAGAATAATGAACCACATATGCACTCTCCATGAATCAATCCAATAAATTTTGGGTTTTGGCATCTGATGAGGCTTTAAAATTGACAGCGGACAGAGTATATTTATATGATATTGGAGAAAAGTTAATGAAAATTCTAAGAATGATAGTAAACGGAAGAAAGTAACATAACTTATTAACTGCAGAATTTTCCGTTTAAGAATATAGTTCAATACAGAAGTGGTGTTATGGCGAATTTCTCGTTGACTGGATACAAAGCAATATTTTTTTCATTGAAAATGGGTGGACATACAGAAATGGTAAATAATTCTAAGGTAAATTGTTTAAGTAAGAAGATATGGTGCCAAAGGCTACGTTCAAGAAATGTTTATGCTTTGTAAGTAACTCCAAAACTTGTTTAAGTTTGTCATTAATTGTATTGTGAAATGACACATGGACTGGGAAGTATCTGCTGTACTAGGTGGATGTGAAACTTGGAAAATGTCAGATTGCTACAATGGATTATTATACAGAATTCTAGCAGTATTCTGTATGTACTTTGCACCATCTGCATGAAGGCCTATTGTTGTATCCACAGATAAACTCTACCTCTGAAACGTTTGACCTTAAGTTTCAACTCAACTCTCTCTCTCTCTCTCTCTCTCTCTCTCTCTCTCTCTCTCTCTATATATATATATATATATACATATATGTATGTATGTATGTATGTATGTATGTATGTATGCATGTATATATATTAGGGCAGCGTAGCTTTATAAGCACAGGCAAAGCCCTGAAGTTAACACGATTGATTTGCAACCGTGTAGTTTCGAGTTCACGCCCTAGGCGGTGCCTTGTGCAAGTGTCTTCCACTATACCTTCCGCTCGAATAATAACTTGGAAGTCATTTCTGTTCGTGAGGAGCCCGATGGATTGCATGGTACTTCCCAGGTGTCGAAACCACTGTGATATCCATTAGACAACTGATGATGGAAGTTTATGTTTCATATAATTGTTGTCTGCGAATCTTTTATACCTCGGTGTGTCGTTATTCCAAGTCCTTCATTCTTGTAAGGGTGAAATTGTTAAAGTGTTCATTGCTTACGTTTTTTTTGTTATTTGCATTATTACATTGTCGTCATTGTTAACTTTATTATGTTTGGATGATAATTAATGTTTTCTAGTTTTAGGGGGGGGGGGGCTATCCATTTATACATTTTGTACAATTTCTCCATTATATATATATGTGTGTGTGTGTGTGTATGTATGTATATATATATATATATATATATATATATATATATATATATATATATATATATATATATATATGTATGTATGTATGTATGTATATAAAGTAAAAATGACAACGTAGAAGATGCTAAAATAATTTTATCACGAAGTACATTTTAGTACCGGTTCCAAACTTTTTAGACGTTTTCAACTAAGAGTAAAATAAGAAAAAACAATTAAATTGGAGAAAAAAATTAAGTGAAATGTTTCGTATTTTCATAGTCTTTGAATAGATAAGTATTTCCATAGTTT
The DNA here is from genome assembly GCF_046866305.1 of Octopus bimaculoides. Lineage (NCBI taxonomy): Eukaryota > Metazoa > Mollusca > Cephalopoda > Octopoda > Octopodidae > Octopus > Octopus bimaculoides. Next base: position 72,403,644 of record NC_142932.1, on the reverse strand, counting down.
TCAGACAATTTGTCTGTCTCTCTCTCTCTGTCTCTCGCTCTCTCTGTCTCTCAGTCTCTGTGTCTCTGTGTCTCTGTGTGTGTCTCTCTCTCTGTATCTCTCTATTCCTTTGTGAATGGTAGGTAGGTAGGTAGTAATAAATTTGAAGGAATAGTTTGGGTACAGACAATTGATTTTTTAAGCAGAATAAGGATGATGAGGAGGAGGATGCGAAAGAGAAGATGAAGGACGAAGGGAAGTAAGAGTACGGAAAGAAGAGGGAGATGGAGAAAGAAAAGAAAAATACAGGAATGCTAACCACTACTACTACCACAACAGCAGGTCACATTTAGGTCATTTGACCGTTAAAGATTCCACAAACAATTTACTGTGGCATAGAACTTCTATATTTTTTCTTTATTTTTCTTTCTCCTTCTCTTCTTCTTTCCATACTCCTCCCCTCCCCCTCCTTCTTCTTCCATTTCTTTTTCTCCTCCCTTGGCTGCTCCTGCTTAACCCATCAATTGTCTGTACCCAAACTATTCCTTCAAATTTACTACCACCTACCTACCTACCTACCTACCTACCTACCTACCTTCCTACCTACCTACCTTCCTACCTACCTACCTACCTACCTACCTACCTTCCTACCTACCTACCTACCTACCTACCTACCTGCCTATCTACCAACCTGCCTACCTACCTACTAGACATTCACAAAGAAATAGAGAGAGAGACATATTGCCTGAAAACTATGGAAATATTCACCTATTCAAAGACTATGAAAAATATCTACAAAACATTTCACTTAATTTTTTCACCAATTTAATTGTTTTTCTAATTTTTCTCTTGGTTGAAAAAGTTTAAAAAGACAGAAATCGGTACTAAAATATAATTCTTGATAAAATTACTTTAGCATATTTCTACTTTGTCTTATTTTCCTTATACATATCAACTCGTGTGTTACTTCTCTACCTTCTACATATTTCTTTCTTTCTTTCTTTCTTTTATATATATATATATATATATATATATATATATATATATATATATATATATGTATATATAATCTAAATAAGAAAGCAAATATAGCTTTTACTACATCTTTAATGATCACTTACAACTAATTTTGTACCAACTCTGTTTTCAACGCCAGTTCACGCAAAAGATACATCTAAAAGTTTATTTGCTGTACATTGTGCGTCTCCGAGGCTTTGCGTTTGCTTATACCGGGAGGAAAGAAAAAAAAATAAAGATCAAAATGTAAATAAACTGTGAAAAGATGGAGAGCGCAAGTACATTGTCTATACCAAAGTAGATAAACGTATTGTTAGTGAATGAAGGAGTACATGCTCCCTCACCAAGTCATCTTCCACCGAAGTTAGTTAAATCAGAGGGCAGTAAGTTTCACCATACATCAGATAGCATTAAGATTGACAGCCATAGCGGTAGGTTAAAAAAAACGTACATTCAGCGCTCGTAGTCCTAAATAAAATAAACTTAAAGGATACATTATGGCACCGCGTCCTTGGGGAAAGAGCATATCTAGTATCACTACGCACAGTCAGTAGGTGGGTTTAGGCCCGTCAACTAGCAATCGTTATTTGTAACAATTGTACATAAGTAGTAGGAAAAGTGGTTGTAGGATATTCTGTGAAATCTACTCTCCAAGTGAGGGATATTATTTTCAAGGACAGATGTTGTTACATTATTTCATTTTCATTAGTAATATCTATGGCAAACCCATGAGCACATTGGTAATAATTATGAGATACCCACGAACACATTACAATTCATTTTCTTCCTCCTACTCTTCCACCCCTTCCTCCTCCTCCTCCTCCCCTCCCCTCCTCCTCCCCCCCTCCCCTCCTCCTCCTCCCCTCCCCCTCCTCCTCCTCCTCCTCCTCCTCCTCCTCATCATCGTCGTCGTCGAGGTAATGACAATTTTTAAAATGTTTATAGTTCGGTATAAAAACATTGAATCAATATTTAATTATAATAGTCATCTATGTAGTATAAATAATGTAAATACACTGTTAATAGGCAAGTAACTACTCTGATAATATCGATTATGGATGTGGTGTGTTAAAACACAATGAATATCAGAAGAACATGAAATTCATCCGAGCAGCAGCCACTGAGATCGCCCGATATATTTTAGTCCTTTAGATCGTCGTCCATACCAAAGTCATCTCCGGACAAGTATCACAATAACGTGTCTATCAATTTGTATATATATTAAGTATGATACATACATGCTTATTTTAATTTTACTGCCCCAATTGCATATACCAGATTTTTATACAATAGGCGGCTGTTCTTGACATCAGTGGATACTTTGTTCTCTGTTCCCTGCATCATGAACGATGAATTCTTCTCTGAGCATATGGCTAGCTCCGAGTATGCACCATTAAAAAGGCCTCAAAATACAAAAATGCATCTGGTCTTCTTGGATGCTGTAGGAACAAGTTTTCATCTCGTTCCGATATTCATTGTGATTTTACACGGTATTTGTCTCAGGACAAATACCGCATTAAATGATCAGTCAGATGTGTATTTGCATGAAATACGATACATAGATGACTATCGTTTATAGTTGTTTACTTGCAGAAAATATTTAAGGAATTGAATGAATGTGATTTCTATTACACTATTGCGTACATATTCCGAAATAGATTTGCTAAGATAATTATCACAATATTTTATACGTATCAGTGTAGTGGTATATTGGGGCAATCGGTAGAATAACTATCACAAAATATTTCGTTATAGTTAATGTCTCTTTGTTCAAATCCATTCGAAGTCAACTTTTTATTTCATATTATTGTAAACGACGATAGAAGTTTCACTCAAATTTTGTAATCGACTATATCTTTACTACGTCATGCAATAGAGAGATCTTCCATATTTTATAGTCATTCCTGTTTTTCTAGTAAAGTTAAGCAGATTGTAACAGTGTCTTCATACCGATAATGTTTTATAGCTTTTCTTTCATTTACCATAATGTCGTGGATCTGTACATTGCGTTTACTGTTGAAACGTTTATCAACCTGTAAAATGTGGTAGGTTCTTTTATGTCATACTTTGTACGCATGAAACCTGAGGATATATATGCGTGTTAAGGATCAATGTTTGCACACATCTAAGGCGGTGGGCGGGCAAAATCATTAGCACGCGAGGCAAAATGCTTTGTGGCATATCGTCCATCTTTACGTTGTGAATTAAAATTCCACCGAGGTCGACTTTGCGATTCATCCTTATTGATTCAATAAAAGAAGAACCATTGGAGCACTAGGGTCAATGTAATCTAATTGTTCCTTCCCCTGACATTGTTGACCTTGTGCCAAAATGTAATATCAATATTTGTACACTTCCGAAGACTGTGTCAAGTGACTGGGGCCTCAGTGTTCAATTATGATAATCCGAGAAGCTGAGATCAATGATTGATTGAATTTTCGTTTCAAAATACGCGAAGGCTGATGAAATAAGTTCCACTCATAGGTACTGGTTACATTCAGTCGATTTTATTCAATCTTTACAAGTGCTTAGATACCGTTACCGATGTGAATACTCGACATATATCTCTTAACATTTTTTGAAAAAAAACAAAAAAAAAACAAAAAAATCATTCCTCTTTTATGATATACTAAATATTCTTGATATACTTGAAGCAAATATGATAAGAACCAACTGGCAAAAGAAACGCCGATATTATACTGTGTCAATATTTATTTAGCCAATTCTTAGATAAATATTATTTCATGTCTTTGGTATTTGAAGAAAAATGTTGTTTCTTCATGACAACATTACGAAGAGCAAAGATATAAACAGATAATTTACTGTATCAAATCTATTTTGGTCTAGTTCCTGAGCGAAACTCCATTTCTTTCGTTCACCATTTAAATTGAAACAAATTTACTTGGAGAAGGCAAAAACGAAATATTACATTTAAACCATAATTCATTTTACTTATATTTTAAAAAATCAACGAAAGAAGGTGAATGTTAAATATTTCCTTTATATTTTCAATCTATGATATACATTTCGCAGTAAACTCAGTAATTACTTTCATTGACATTTAAAAAGAAACTAGATTTTTGATTGAGACTTTTAAATGTGTAAGTATGTATGTATGTATGTATGTATGTATGTAGCTATAAACACTCTTTCTAAAGAGAAAACCGATACAAGAATCTCAATTGAATTCCATCATAGAATTAACATTACTAGGTATTCATTTTTTTATATATTTTTCGGCATCTACTATTCTTCTAATTCAACTAATGCAATTTACTTTGTGAAATTTTGCCTTATTGTAATATTGTCAAATATCACAATATTGATAATCTTTATAGGAATATACTGTTTTCTCACGAGATCAGCTATCGCGTTATGGGCTTTTGTAATCCGATATTTATTAATATAGTTGGTTGTAAAGTAAACTCTTGATAAAATGGTTGTAGCAAATTGTAGACCTAATATATTCATGCACACACTCAAACACACAAGCACACACACACAGACGCACGCACGCACACACACACACACACACACACACACACACACACACACACACACACACACAGAAGCACACACACACAGACACACATACACAAACAAATATGTAAAATAAAATGATAATATGATACATTTTCGGAATCCTAATAAGATCGAATTTGTCTATTTTATTTTACATTTTCCTCAATATTTCAGAACAATAAAGCTATTTACTAAAATGTATATTGCGTAGAGAGGATAATAATAGATTCTAGAGAAAGAATAAGCTTCAAGCGAGTCCAGGGTTTTGATCAATGAAGTATTCAATAAATTTTACTTACAAGACGAATTCATTTAAGATGGGCGCATACTTACGATCCTTCCCTCTAGTAACTCCCTCCGACTCTTCCTTCCCACCCTTCCCTGTGATCCCAATTATTTTGTGTACTTTTCTCTGAATACAAGGGAAATCAATGTACTGCAGGAAAATCTAATATTACTACAAATAAGAAAAGATTTGCTAGGAATGAACTGATTTATAACGCATACACACACACACACACACACACACACACACACATACACACACACTCGCACACACACACACATACACACAGGCACGCGCACACATACACACACACACAAGCACAGACACATACGCATACACACACATATGTATATTCAGAGAGAAAGAAGGAGAGAGAAAGAGACAGAGAGAGAAAGAAAGAAAGAGATAGAAAGAGAGAGGGAGAAAGAAAGAAAGAGAGAGAGAGAGGGAAAGAAAGAGAGAGTCTGGCTGTATGTGCGTTGTATTAATATTTACAAGGACCTGTTACTTCAAGTTCCGGATTACCAGCCGTCATCATCTTGACCTCTCGACACTGATATCTACTTTACTACTAAATAACAAGTGATTCTTTAGTTTAATGTTAAATTGTTTTTGTACATAATTGAGATAAGAAGAAAAAAATACATACAGAGGAGTGGATGTGTGGTAACCAGCTTGTTTACCAACCACATGGTTTCGGGATCACTCCCACTGCGTGGCACCTAAGGCAAGTGTCTTCTACTATAGCCTCGGATTTCCGGCTACTAAATGCTGGTGAGTGGATTTGGTTGACGGAAACTGAAAGAAGCCCGTCGTATATATGTATATGTATGTGCATGTGTGTATGTGCGTTAGTCCCCCAATATCGCTTGACAACCGATGCTGGTGTGTTTACGTCCCCGTAACCTAGTGGTTCGGCAAAAGAACCGATACAATAAGTATTAGGCTTACAAAGAATAAGTCCCGGGGTCGATTTCTTCGACTAAAGGCGGTGCTCCAGCATGGCCGCAGTCAAATGACTGCAACAAATAAAACAATAAAAGAGACATATATATATATATATATATATATGCAGGATACGTGGCGTTCAATCATATAATAATATAAATAATATATATATATATATATATATATATGCATATATACATACGTATATATATATACTTACATCTATACATATATATATGTATATGTGGGAACAGGACGTTATGAAACGTGTACAACAGGAAGAAAAGAAAGAAAAAACGAAGCACGAGTACATGGAACATGAACTATTCTTTGGAACAACGAAAAACACAAATGGAAAACAAAACAAACAACATAAAGAACGACCTTTTATCTGTTTTTGGGTATTTTTCTAGTCTTGTATTTCGAGCATTTAACAACAATATACGCTTTCGATAAAAAAGTTGCTCCCGCAAAGCAAATGAAATAAAACTTTGGATTTTGCGGAGGGTCAAAGTAAGTAACACAAACAGGAAAGTGAAAACAAACAGGAAGGGCTGTTTCATAACGTCCTGTGGCTACATATGCATATATATATATATATATATATATTCGTTTATATTTATATAAAGGTCTCTCTCTCTCTCTCTCTCTCTCTCTCTCTCTCTCTATATATATATATATATATATATATATATATATATATATACATATTACTTATATCATATATTATATAATATTATATATATTTGCATTCAGAATTTGAGGAAGCAATATCCACGTAACGGAATGTTAAAAATCGTGATGCCAACTGAGTTAAACCAAATATATTGATAGGAAGATCATCAATAAACAGTCTCATACAATTAAAAAGTCAGTAAAAGAATATGGAGAAGAAATATTAGAAAGGATGATTTTTTTTGCTTTATTTGTATTACAATTGGAAAAGTAATGCAAATTAAAAGATGAAAAATATACCTATAAGAGTATAAAAGGAACCGTCTCAACCAACAAAATAACCCTAAAATGGAAAAAAAAATGATATTCTACATACCTATATATGCTTCGATAAAGCAATATTTAAGAATCATCAATAATTATAACTTTAAAAGACGGCAAGCTGGCAGAAACGGTAGCACGTCTGTCTTAACGTTCTGAGTTTAAATTCCGCCGAGGTCGACTTTGCCTTTAATCCTTTTCGGGGTTGATAAATTAAGTACCAGTTGCATACTGGGGTCGATCTAATCGACTGGCCTCCTCCCCCAAAATACCGGGCCTTGTGCCTAGAGAAGAAAAGAATAATTATAACTTTAAAAGATACAATAATCTGTATACTGTTAGATCTCGTCAAGGAAAATAAGTGTATTTTAGTCTTCAGTTATGAAATAACTTATTTTTCATGTATATGAAATAAAAGGAGATCACTAGTGGCCCAAGATTTGACCCGGGGAATCTGTCCTGTTACACCGTTTTGGCCTCCTAGCATTGGTAGCAGTTCGTGTTGTGGTCCCGAATCTTTGAACGTTGGTGATTTTAATGTGTTTCAATGCGTAGGTGTGAAATTTTTGACGTGGTTACATACACACATAGACACGAAACACATGGAGATCATTAGCAGCTCAAATTTTGACCTAGAGAATTTGTCCTGTAACACCGTTTTTGACTTCCCTAGTATTAATATTAGTTCGTATTTGTTGCAATGCTTTTGTGCACCTTGTGTTAAATGCAAAATGTTTTTTTCTAAGAATCGCTGAAGATTGTGGCCTGAATGATTTAACTCATAAATAGCACCAATGTTGTTCATCAAATCTTTATTTATAAACTTTTTCCTTGTGTGATTTTTTCGTATATTGCACCACTCACGAAGGGTTACGGCTGTCCTTTTGCCACCTCCATCGCGTTAACCTTTATAGGTGTAAATATGAATAAATTTTAATATAGTATGTGTAATAGGATTTGTTTTCAAATGGATTTGATGTTTAAGTAGTATTTTAACGTTCAATATTAGCTAAATTTTAAACGATAAATTTCTAAGCACATGGACTATGGGTCTTTTAAAGTAAGGTTGTTTACATTTGAAAATGTGTAAACATTATCCCCAAATAAGTCAAATAAGTTATTTCGTAACTCAAGACTAAAATACACTCAATTTCCCGGAGAGATCTAACTATATACAAATTATTGCATCATTTAATGTTATAATTATTGATGATTCTTAAATATTGTTATATCGAAACATATGTATGTAGAATATCTTTTTTTTTTATATTTTAGAGTTATTTTGTTGTTTGAGGCGGGATTCTTTATACTCTTATAGCTATATTTTTTCATCTTTTTTACCATCTTTTAATTTGCGTTACTTTTCCAATTGTAATACAAATAAAACAAACCCAGCATCTTTTTTAATTTTTCTTCTCCATTTTGTTTTATTGACTTTTTAATTATATATATATATATATATATATATATATATATATATATATATATATATATATATATATATATATATATATAACTATATCTATCTATCTACCTCCCACTTTTTTATTTTTTATTTTACTTTATTTTCCTTCCTTCTCCTCCCCAAAAAGAAAAGCTCTACTTTGTAACTTGTCCCCTCCGTGTTTACCCTTGTGTAGCTAATAAAGAAACATATCTATCTATCTATCTATCTCTCTATCTATCTATCTATCTATCTATCTATCTATTTATCTGTCTGTCTGTCTATCTGTCTGTCTATATATCCATCCATCTATCAAACCATACGAACAACTAACATGCTACCTGATGGCGCTAGATATAGTTTCAGCTGTAAGGTGTATCTAATGATAACTCTTTGACAATGAAAATCAAAAAAGTCTCACAGATTAAAATAAAAATTCACTGAGTAAGAAATATTCAGAAAGATGACAAGCCCTTGGATTTCTCTAATATATATATTACGCCTATATAAAAAAAATACAGAATTACGCACACGCGCTCACATACACACATGTAGTCTCTGGTTATAGTCTCTGGTTATAGTCTCTGTACAGGGTTGAACTCAGGTTGGGTACGATTCTTGGTATCCAGGATAGATAAAGTAACGTGTTTATTAATTTTGTCCCATTGTAGTTCTCACTGGGAGCGTTGAACAGTGGGTCCCCTTTTATTTCTCTATTCACTAGGGATCATAGTGCAATCAAATCTATGTGTCTTAGCAGGTCGTTTCGCATGTATATGGTTTCATACTCTAACCAATTGCAAAGTATGCTGAGCAAGTAAATTCTATTCTAGCTCTACATTAGTCAATAAGGTGTAAGTAGAATATGGTAGATTAAAACTGTTTACAACCCTGGCAAGTGTGTGTTCAGATCCTTCTTTGTACATGCATACATACATACATACATACACACACAAACTTATGTATACCTGTAAACATTTTACTTAAGTTATTAATTATATAAAAACTAATAACAAGCAGAATTACACAGACCCAATGGAAGATTCTTCGTATGTAAACGCCTTTCGCTCTTTTCAGCTTTTTGAACACATTTGTTACAATAAGGTATAGAAGTAGTTGTTTTTAGTATACGTTGTCTCTGTTTAAGCTGTAATTTTCGATTCGGTATCCTTATAATTTATTCCTTTTCGTTTATTTTTCTTGACTGTTAATGTTCTTCGTGTATAACCAAAAAATACTATTTTGAATGTATTCGCACAAATTTCTTGATGTTCACTATATGAAACTTATGAAACATGCATAGCAGAAAATATTTAATTTAACTTCTGTGCATCCTATTTCAGTTCATTAATTTTGTTCCGTTCTGGCCGATATAATTCTCATCGGATTGTGGACATGTCATGCAATAAAGTAGTTATTTTGTTCTGCAATTTGTATTGCATTAACCGTAAATAGGATCTAACACAATTCAATTTTATTTACAATTTGAATAGGAATACAGAAACCTGAGGTAGAAAATTAGAGACAATTCTGTGAATCTTCAAAATATACATATTATTCCCGATTATATTTATCATGTTATTATTTCATTCCATGATACTAACTTATTCATTGTAAATCTATTTGATGTTGGTTAGCAGAGTAGACATTTTACTAAATGTTTTCCAATGTTGACTACCCGCTATTTTTTTATGAACTCCAGTATACAATGTGGCATACATTTGTAAGTGGATATAAACATGTTTTGGATAATTTCGTATGCTGTAATGAGAATCGAAAAACCTTCGTACAAACACACTAAAGGAAATATTTTTCTCGCCATGTTATAAGACAAAGCAAATTTTCATAGTTCATTAAATACCTTTCGCCGACACAAAACCAAAACAGTTTCCCCAAACCTTTCTTTTTAAATTTACCATTTGAAAGGGAAAATAATATGAAATGAATTTGTCAGTTGAATTTAGCTTGTTGAATGACTACTCAAAGTCTTCCCCGTTGGTTCGTTTTGTAAATGTATATTATCTTTATATATAACATCTTCGATGCAGATCTCGCATTATCTTACTGTATAAGCTCCTACGCTAAAATGGTCATTGCAAAAGCCTGGCTTCATTCATCTATTTTTCAATTATATCCGCTGCGATCATGCTCTATTTCCCAAGCATATAACTCTACCATCTTGCTTAACATGTGTAATTTCTTACTTCACTGCCTTCATGCTTGCATATATACAATATAAATTCCAGTGGATCTATATTTTTCACGATCCACTGAAGATTATAATAATTTTCTGATTCAGGGTACGCACGTAATAGTAAAAAGAGCGACTTCCTAAATAGACTACAATATTTAGTTATATTCTTCACAACCCCTACTTGTTTAGCTCTTTATCAACCTTACTTTACAGAACTATGATTAAATGTTTTCCAGTTGTGACCATCTTAAACTGCGTTTAAGACTACATTATCTAATAGAATGTCTCCTAGTTCAAACGGTAGTTGTTCAATCGAGACAAATTTCGCTGCTATTTTTTGTAAGTCGACAGATAAAAAAAAAGCAGTTCCTAGTGATTTCTTCTGTTCTCAGTTTTATACTGCAATGGTTGAGGGAGTTGCAATACTATGATGGTGAAATGGTAGAGTAGCTTCTCTAACCATAGATGATCCGACTGTCTCCGATCTGCGTTCAAATATCGCCGAGATTATCTTTGCCTCTCGTTTAGTCGAAGTCGAAAGATAAGACACCAGTTTTGCACGGAGACTGATTCCTCTCTTTCTTCGCTCTGATTTATTTTCTCTCTGTAATTTTCGTCTCTTTGTAGCTGAAATCGTAAGTGGTCATATTTAGAGAGAAGGTGCACAAGACATGATGTATGTCACCCCTCTACCCCTTCGACTCCAAAGTGAATTGGGAACTGAAGGTCAGGTAATACCTGAAATTATTTTTGCCTCACTGAACCGCTATTGAGATACTGACTTTAATTCTGAAAAACAAAATCACCTGAACATACATACTTCCACTTTGGTAATAGATTAACCCCGACACGCATTAAACTACGCCGATATATATTAAACTATAATTCACCTCTGCTTCTCTCGGCAGAAGTTTTTAGAGATTATTGAGATAGTAATCCTGCTAATTAGAATCAGATACGAATACAGGAAACGAGATATGAGATACGAGATACAAGAATAATATATCAATATAAGAGACAGACATTTTAAACACTAAATGTACAGATAAGTAGGAGTAGATACGTATAAGCTGTGATTATCAAATTTTCAATGTCTGAGTATATCACAGAAAGATGTACACACTACGAAAGCTGCTCAAACGAACTGATAATAATATACGTGATTATAGAGAAATCAATATTACTAACTACGTATCTAACACACTTATATAAATAATACCGACAATTACCTATCTATAACACAAAAAACAGACACATACACGGTCACAAGTTACGATATAGAATCTATATTAATAGCAAATGATAAATCAAAACTCATAGATATACAACACACGTGAAAACTTCTATGAATATTATAGAGAGTTAACAGTTATGCGGTTTTAAATCTAGTGACGATGGATTTATTTGTCAGAAACGTATCCCTATGGTGCCTTACAAAAACTCAAATAGCCACTATGCACCACTATTGCCACATCATTCAGAAGATGAGGCCGAGAAGATATTAAAATGTACCGAGACTTGACGATAATTCATTTGAACGAAACATATATATATGCATACATATATTTGCCATACACACACACACACACACACACACACACACACACACACACACACACACACACACACACACACACACACACACACACACATATATGTGGTAAATATACTGTCGGCTAAATTACTAGAAAATGAAAATAACACAGATATCTCATCCTAACAAATATATTTATCATAGCATTTGGAGTTATCACTAGTGATTTGGATTTATAGCATTTGGAGTTATCGCTAGTGATGAGGTTATGCCTCTATTCAACTTCCCACACGGCCTCAGACTCAATACGGAGGCCTACATCAAGTGCCTGGAGGAGGTAGTGCTGCACGGGGTCAAAAGAATGGCTGCTAGAAGACCCTATGTCTAGAACAGGACTCTGCAAGATGCCACACAAGCAGGACAACACAATCATGGCTGTCAGACAATTTCTGCGACAACATTACCCCTAGCATCTGGCCACTTAACTCCGTACATAGCAACCCCCTTGATTATTATGTGTGGGGCGCAGTTGAGCGAGAGATCAACAAAATTCCTTGTAACATCAAAGATGAAAAGAAGGTAAAGATTATAGCAGCATTCACCAACTTAAACAAGGAGAGTTGCAGGAGATTCCAAAGTCGTTTGGAGGCCATGACGATTTGATGTATCGAATAAATTTACTCTTTAGTATTTCAAGATATCTTTATGCAATTTTGGTAAATATATCTGCTAAAATATATCTGCTAAATATATCTGCCTAATTGAGACTATAGTTTATTCACCACCCCCTGTATATATATATATATATATATATATATATATATATATATATATATATATATATATATATATATATATATATATATATATATATATATATATATATATACATATATATATATTTATATATATACAGGGGCCTAGCATGTTTAAAAAGTCAATAGATGACATATTATTCAATTTAAAATATTGTATATTTAAACAAAGAGAAATTACTAGTAAGAGGGTATTCCTACACGCTAGGAGACAGTCAAAGCGACCGAAAAACTACAGAATTTAAGTCATTTCAAAGGGAATGAAAACATAAAAACTTATACCTTGTATTTACGGTTATTTTGCTACCCTATACATATGTCTAAGTATTGATATTGGCTTTTCAAAGTTCGTTTCGGCATTTTTCATTTTCTGCCGACTGAAACTGCGATTGCGTGGTGGATTTTGGAAAAAAATTATATCATATAAGGATGGAAGACGTTCTATTGGTTTTATAATTATAGGTTACTCTTGGATGGCTCGGTTACTGACGAGAATTTTCCTAGAAAATTATTTTATTTACTAAAAAAATTCGAAACCCATAGGTATAGCCGTAAATACAAGGTAGCAGTTTTTATTTTTTCATTACCTTTGAAATGATTTAAATTTTATGGTTTTTCGGTCGTTTTGACTGTCTCCTAGCGTGCAGAAATTACTTGTTACTAGTAATTTCTCTTTGTTTAAATTTATATACATATACATACATACATACATACATACATACATATATATATATATATATATATATATATATATATATATATATATGTATATATATATATATATATATATATATATATATATATATATGCATATATGTGTATATATATATATAATATATATATATTATGTATATATATATATATATATATATATATACATACATACATACATGTATATATATATACATGCATACATACATACATACATACACACACACACACTAGCAGAAGTACTCGGTGTTGCCGCGTTAAAGAAAAGGAATGAAATTTCATTTTTAACTCGATATATTTTCTTCATATTTATGGAGATTAGTGATTTTAACATTACTGTTATAACAAATTCTGCGCGATCATTAGCAATAATAATTTTAAATCAGAAAACACAGACAAATTGTGGTAAGATTTCTTTATTATATAAAACATAAGAGTTTTTCCCAATGTGGTATAAATGAAAAAAATTTAGAACTTCCTGTACGTGCGCATCCAACATAGAATTAGGTTCCTCTAGTTGCAAACCGCTTATTGATAATGCCTGTCTAATTGTAATCCATACTCTTTTAAACTGTATTGGTGGTAAATTAATCGGCATCTGAATTATTGAAATAAATAAATTATAATCTGTTCTACATCCAGAGTGTAGTAGCTTCTATAACATAAAGTATAATTTTATTCACTATAAGTGTTGTTTAGTTGCACTATTTTGGAGTTTCTAAATTTCTTAGAAGCATTATAAGAGTTTCAAATTTCAAGTCACGCTTATGAGGAGGTAAACCTGGTTGTTCTAGTGAATTTAAAAACTCGACTCGATAAATTGCTATTTCTTATCGATCAACAACAGTGTCAATATGTGTGTATTATTGGCAAGTTCCAGGAAGGCACATTAGATCAAGGTTTATTGCATTCACTGTTACATTCTTCGAGGCTAGAATTAATGAATTCGTTTTCTGATTTCTCCACTGTGCAAATAAATGACGAATTTATAGCATCTTCCACAGGCACTCTTCCTTCTCCTAGTATTAATAACTCTTGAGCAAATTGTTCAAATAATCTATCACCATGAAGATATACTCCCATATTTGTTTCAAGCTTCAGTACTTTTATTAAGTAGAATTGTTATGATTTAAAGCAGGCACGACTTTCATCTGCTTTCGTTCCCTTTGAAATAGCTGGAAGGGTTCAACTAAAATCACCAGATAGAGCAACTGCCACACTTCCGTTTGAAGAGTCATTATTTCGAATATCTTCCAATTATCTGTCAACAACTTCAAAGTTTCTTTTAGGTCATTGTACATTCATTCCATATCATGAGTTGACATTTGAGAACTTCAGCTATTCCTGAATTCTTGGTGATGTTGCCCACAAGACTTTCATTAAACCACATACAAGGTGAGATCAAAAAGTATCGGGACTGTTGCTATGATAACGGAACTACAGTACGTAGAGTAAAGTCGTTTGACTCAGATTGAACTTGAATACGTTTGCGCTTGCGCACTAATCTATAGCCTTTTTGCTCACTTCCCTTGCTTATAGTAGTGCTTGGAAGTTAAGTGCGTAGAGTGTAGTCATCTCACCATTCCATAGAATTTCCATTAGTAACCATGGCAGAGAAAATTTAGTAGAGATCCTTATTAAATTCTGCCAAAAGCTAGAGACCGACGTAAAGTTGTAGAAAGTAGTATATGGAGAGGTGTGTATGATCCGAACATAAATATATGATGACATGAATTCCCCGATGGCTGAGGAAATGTCAATAATAACGCAGATCCGACCTGCAACCAGCAGTGCTGATGAAAATATCGAAGATATGCCAACGTGCAATTTTGCGTTAAACTTGCGAAATCTCTTTCAAAGACATTGAGCATATTTCGGCAAGCTTATGATGACAAGGCAATGGGTCGTATGCAATATTTCGAGTGGCACAGGCGCTTCAAAAACGGAAGAACATCACTGGAAGACGATGAGCGATCTTGAAGATCTGCCACAAGTTTCATCCCTAGAAATGTGGTACTGTGCTTGGAAAATTCGTCCCCAAGGGCCAGACCAAGAGAATCTCGAAGAGTTTAAGGGAGAACATTCAGCGAAAGCGACCGCATCTGTGGATTCTTCACTGAATTCTTCACTGAGCTTTCCTTACTTGTAAGTTGCCGCCAAAAACGACATGGTGTCGCTCCCACCCCCGCCCTATTCTCCAGGTTTATTACCTGCGGACTTCTGTCTCTTCCTTGTGGTGAAGATACAGTTCAAAGGCCACCGTTTTAACACCGATGTCGAGATCCAGAGAGAATATCAGAATATCCTTGACTGGCTGACGAAACACGACTTCATGGCCAAATGGCAGGAATCCTTGGATCGGTGTATTCCTACGCAAGATTCATTATTTCGAAGAGGATGATCTTAAAACTTAGGTAGATAAATTTAGGATTCTTTCTTTCAAATGAAGGTCTATACCTCGGTGGTATATTTTCTTGGGGTTTCTAATATCACTATAATTCATCTGAACAACATTCAGGACATGACACTGTTGAAGTTTGAAATCATGCTGATAATAATATTCAACATGTTCTAAGTTTATGCTTTTTCAAAATATCTCCAAGCAAGTTCAGACTTGGTTTATTATTGCACCTGCATTATACGATATTGAATGATACACCTTGAGGCAATTTCAGACTTTATTAGTGCTCCATTGTTTTAAGATATTACATCATATATATTTAGGTATTTCATCGAAACTTAAAATGTTTCATACATATGGAATGAAGTAAGTACTCATTTCCAATACAACCACTGAAAATGGAGGAGTACAATTTTGTCATTTTTTACAAAATTTCAGCCAGTGAACCATATTTATCCTATCTTTACATTCTACAAAACTTGGCCATATACACTTTTTTTCACATAATCATTAAACCTATAGAGGAATTAAGTTTATCCCATATATATATATATATATATATATATATATATATATATATATATATATATATATATATATATATATATATATAAATGGATGAATGAATTATATTCAATAATTCAAAAAACAGTACCAGGGTAGCAAAATTCATGCAAGTAACAAGGATGTAGCGACCTTCGGGTTAATGATCATTGATTTGTATACTATAAGTAAATAAATGGAGTTGAACGCAAATGTTAGTCAAATTATGTATATATATATATATATATATATATATATATATATATATATATGAAGATGTCTCCTGTGACTAAACAAGAGTAGCATTCGTCCCAACTCGGACTGCCTCACAAATAATCTTTACTTTAAAGTACTGCTACTGTATATCTCTTGTTGATTTCGGAAAAATAATGTTTCGATTTATTCTATCAGAGTGTGTGTGTCACTTAGAAAGTTATATATATTTTCGTAAGAGTGTTTAACAGTGCCATCTCAGCCAAAGTGCTATTCTATGCCGGTGGAGGGAACTAACCCTGAAACAGTGCCGTACACAGATACTGCTTGGTGCTGGGTGGGGTGCTAGACTCCCCTGTTCGAAAATATAAGGACACAGATCGTGTGTCGCCTAGCTAGCTGGAGATGATGTCTCCTGGAGCTAAACAACAGCAGCTTTCGTCCCGACCGGGACTGCCACATTAGATCGGCAAACAATCTTTACTTTATATATTTATATATATATATATATATATATATATATATATATATTAAAATTAATCAGAGGACATAGTAAGTATGTCTACCTGTTGGAAATAACAGTCAAAACTCTTATTTAAATCGCCAAAATACACTGATAATAACTACAGAAGTCAACAGTCCGAAGGCAAATGGGACAAGGCAATCTCTCATTCAAATATATGGACTCACGTGGACCCATTTCAGGACTGGCATAACACCCTAACCTTCCTCAGCATGCGTTACCATGATAGAGAATCCCAACCCGTCGGGTGGAAGTGTGCGCTGCAACTGATTCGTTTTGCACCGAAGTCATGGCAGCCACTAGTGTGAAAATAATTTCAATACGGAGCAAATAATTCACGAGAAAAATAATTCACAAATATAATATGTGAAGATATCATTGACTATTATTACCTAGTGTAACTATTTTAAAATGATCGTAGCTATTATCAAGGTATTTTGGCGATTTAAATAAGAGTTTTAACTGTTATTTCCAGCAGGTAGCCATGCTTAGTACGTTCTGTGATTAATTTTAATCTTTCAGCTATTTAATGCTTTTTTTGGGCCTGCAATCGCCTATATTTTTGATTCTGTTATACAATATCATATTGCGTCTACTGACATGTCCTTGCCGCCCACTAAATTCCATGTGAAGTCGAGTCGAATCAAACAGTTGTTGAATACAGTTATAACACCTACCTATTTCACAATATGTATATTAAAGAAGCAATGAATTCTCTGAATAAACCGATTATCCGATTTTCTTTAGCATGTGTTACTTTGCTTAAAGAGGGAATTTGGTTTTTCATTTAATTTTTTAATATTTTTTCATTCCATTAATTTACTTTTGATGTCTTTATTATTGGTATTATCTTTGCGTTTCTCTCCTCTTCTTTGTCAATGGAATGCTAAAATTAATAGCATGGTATAGTTATAAAACAAAGAGAAGCTAAAGATGATCTAGCAGTGATTTGGAACCGACTCATTCGAAGATGCGTATGTATACAGCTTTTGCTGAATCATTATAATACAATAATGTGTATAATATATGTAACACTCGACGATTACCAGCTGATAATGTTCAGCTAAAACAATTATAGTGATTTATAATAAACCCTGTTCAGTCCATCGCATATTAGAATTCTTTTGTGTATATTTAACAGATAATTGCGGATTTCCACATGCGGACGTCCTACTGTATAACACCATCTGGTTGCCGATGTCTGAAGAGGAACTTTTGGACACCACACTATAATGTTATTATTACCCAGATAATATGATATATATATTTTTTCGAAGGTTTTCTTCAACTGTTGAGATAACACCCTGCTGAGAATGGAATACTCGAAGTTACTTTCTGCGGTCCACTCCATGTTTTTCCTCTTCTCCAGCAGTTTCTTAGTCTTCTCCGAAAGTTAGGTGGAGAGTAGCTTTAGAAGGTCCTCCCCGAACGATTTAGTTACTATCTGGACAAAGGGAAAATTACAATGCAACAGAAAGAGTCGAAAGCCGTCCCGCTTTCCAAGAAAGGAGTTAGCGAAGAGCTATCGTCCCATATGCCTCTTGTGTCATGTACACAAGTTGTTCTCGAAGATAATAGTAAATCGATTATCATCTAGATGAACATCAAACAAGGGAACAAGCAGACTTTAGGAATAATTGCAACATGATGGATCATATAGAATTACAACATGGTGGATCATACATTCACTTTGAACCAGTTGCTGGAGCTTGCGAAAGAATACAGACTATCTCTGTGCGTCGCGTTCGTGGATTATGAAAAGACCTTCGACTGCGTTGAGATCAACGCTGTGTTGAAGTTGTTGGAGAACAAGGAGTCGAGGTGCAATACAATCAACTTCTTCAAGGGGTGAATTCTAGATGTACCACCGACATATCATTACTGTCGTCACTCATAAG
>NC_142932.1:72372120-72379620 GCF_046866305.1 Octopus bimaculoides | reverse complement strand
ACTAACCCTCTCCCCCAAAATTTCAGGCATTGCACCAATAGTAGAAAGGACTATTATTAACAATACCAAGAAAAAGGTGCTTCTTTTCCACTCCAAAAGGTAATGGAGCTTTGAGCAGAAGGTATTGATGTCATCACACGGTATCTAACGATCATCGCATGTTTCGAACTGAACCGAAATACCCTTCCGTAGCTGGGCCAGCTGACCAAATTACCTGATCACAGGGAGGGAATGGGTGATGGTTGCTGCTGGTATATATATATATATATATATATATATATATATATAGCGCTATTTTTGTTGCAATAGCTTCGTTTCTTTAATTAACCAGCGCAACACGAAAACCACTGTGCCGGAAATAATTAGAAGAATTGCAATTGTAAAGATAAAATTGCTGTCCGTTAAGAGGAAATTTTCTTGAGAAAGGAATAGCTTATAGAGCTAAGGTAGAAATAGATGACTCCCAAGAATAGAAGACATGTACAGGAGCTTCGGAAAATTCTTTTAAGATTACAGTATATTCTCACCGAAATTCATTTCGATACCCGGAAAATAGGACAGCAACGAGTCTCGCTAAACGTGTGTGGCAATTGAATGAAAATGATACCTGTCCTTTCAAAATCAGCTGAACAATTTCGTAGAAAGCAGCACTATAGTATTGTGGAGACGAGAATGGCTATGGTATTGTGCATGGAGCATATAGACGCCCAATGAGGTGCAATTTGTGTCTGACGGAAAATCTCTTCATCCTGGAACAGGTTAAATACGCACTGATCTAGAGATAGGGGCTTTTAAATTCCTGCAGACACGCTATGTGGTATAAAATGTCGAGGGAAAAAATACCGTACAGATAATATTGGCTTACGGATTTGAATTTGGCTTTTTCCCACCAAAACAGATTTCAGTTAGTATTATATTTATTGTACATTTTTAGCCTTTACATTGTACATTTTTTGACTTTCAAGAAAACCTTCGACTATTTACAGACTATTATTTCTATTTTATTTTATTTATATATTATTTTATTATTTTTACATTATTTTATTTTATTTTCACCGTGTCATTGTAGCTGTTACTTTTAAATGCTCCTTTTTGAACCATATGATTGTTTTTTTCTTTGCACTGCAATTCAGCCCACAATGTATCTTCCAACTTTGATCTGTAATGCACATCTTTAAAAGTCCATTTACAATCGCCCAAATTGTGTTTAAAGATATCGAATACCCGAATGAATTTGTTTCATTTTATATTATTTTTATTCTTTTTATTACATTTTTTATGATTTTATTATTTACTTTATTGCTTTCATTTCATTTCTTTATCATTGCTGATAAACCGATGCTGCTGACAGTATTTAACGTGCTGGGCGAAAGAGTTGACGATTTTCGCCAGCTGCTAAGTTTTCTGGTTTAAATTTCGCCGACGTCATAACTAACTTTCTATTACATAAAAATTATATGACCTTTATAACAATTATAACAACCTTTATAGCAATTATTTAATTTTATAATTCATTTTATTCAATCTACACCCCGGAGGTTACACTATTTTTAATACTCAGTACACCATATACGTATGCGCATATATGTTATGGTGTATATATGTATGTTTATGTACATATGTATATATGTATATCGTCAACTCATTCGCTCAGGCCGTTAAACTTCTGTCAGCAGCATCGGTTTATCAGCAATGATAATAGTAATGACAAATAAATGCAATGAAAGCAATGAACTAGATAATAAAAGTTATAAAAATTATAATAAAAAGAATAAAAATAATATAAGATGAAACAAATTCATTCGGGTATTCGATATCTTTAAAACATATGTTAGGCGATTCTAGATACACTAAATCTTTACAACACTTTTTAGGCGATTGTAAATGGACTTTTAAAGATGTGCATTAAAGAAACGAAGCCAATTTCAAATGTGTATCTGTGAATGTAATTTGTATACTTATGCATATAACCTTAATTTTCTTCCCTTCTCAATCAAAACTGTCCGACCAACAGGAACGTGAAACTCTGAGTAGCAGTTTTTTGCGATTTTTTTTTGATGCCTTTGCAACTTTAATAATAAAGTGTATATATATATATATATATATATATATATATATATATATATGTGTGTGTGTGTGTGTGTGTGTGTGTGTGTGTGTGTGAGTCTGTGTGTGTGTGTTGGCAAGATGAGTAGGAGATATACACGTTTCCAACAAAGATTGGTTTTGAGTGTTGAGGCTATATTTAAATTAAATGGCTGATTTGAATTAATCACAATTTCTGTATATGTTGGGAAACTGAGAATCTGTATACAACAGAAGATCCTCATGTTAATATACAGGAGTCACAGTGTGGTGCAGTTATCATCAATAGGATTGATAGGAACATTCTTTTCTCATGATACTGTAACTGATCACATTTATTTGAACAGTTTACCAGGCCAAGCATTAAAAAAGACGCTGAAAATGAAGTTATATGTCCAGGAAGATAGGGCATAGCCACGTTATTATAGTAATGTGAGGGCCTAGTTTGAATAGAGTTTACCAAAACAGATGTATAGGACGAAAATGTTGAGTAGAATGCACTACTACATTCTTCATATAAGATACCCATTTGTTTTTGTTTACTTTAAAAAACCAGTGAGAGTCGACAAATAGATGACGGTGATTGAACGAAAACGCATACAAAAAAAAAAAAGAAAAAGCAGAATAAAATGTTTCGTAATGATTATAATTACATTCCTTCACGTTATCAGCAGTATCTGCACTAGATCAATCATCAGTTTGAAAATCAGTGTCCATAGAAAAAAATCAGATTCTGTCTAGATTGTAATAAAATTTGGAAATGGCATATTTTAATAAACACTGGCTTTATAATCATTCAATGTATGTATGTATGTATGTATGCATTGTTTGGAACACACTCTATAAACACACATGGAAACATTCACGCATACAGGTACACGCGCGTTTATTTATGCATGTCTTAATCAATCAATCAATCAATCAATCAATCAATCAATCAATCTCTCTCTCTCTCTCTCTCTCTCTCTCTCTATCTATCTATCTTTCTATCTGTCTGTCTGTCTGTCTGTCTGTCTGTCTGTCTGGTCTCTCTGTCTATCTGTCTGATTCCTCTCTGTCTGTCTGTCTCTCTATGTGTGCGTGTATGTGTGTGTGCCCATGGGCGTTTTCTCGATATTATCAGCGAATGATTTAACGAGGATTAAGGACATCATTGTTTTATTTCAACTCCATATTCTAAATTTCATCTTTACATATTTAGAGGGAAGTTTATAAAAAGTGGAAAGTCTCCTCCTACGTAAAATCTGTAAACCCCAGCTTACTGATTTCGTTACGAAAGTTCTACATATAGTTTTTAACATTTTGGAATAATCGTTATTATAGAAACTTCACTTAAATCTGTAAAACTCGCTCATGTAATCAGTAACTTCAATATCGCTTTGCTCTTCATTTTCTGCAAACGCAGTGAAACAATTACATATTCAATTTAAATACCATAGAAATATCATGAATAATGTGGATCCCGTACATCATCTAAGCTGTCTGCAAAAGGGAAGATTTACAATAGCCATTCTAATTATCATATTAATATCATAAATACATATGGCCTTAATGTAAAAATGAAAATGGTGAAGCCAACACCGAAGAAATCATTCATAGATATTTTAAAACTTACATAAAGTGATTCAATCCACACAGTAACCGATAATTTACCAGATTTATAGCTAAGATAATGTAAATGTTAAAACAGTTCCCATTACAACATGCATATAAGACATTTTCCAATAATACACATCTTGTATTCGGTTACAGCCAAAATTGCCCACGCCATTAATTCATCTAGACTGACTACACTTAAGAAAAGGAGTTCTAGTTCTACTTCTGTTAATTTAATGAAATCTGTGATAAACTCTTGAAACTCTATTTTGATATAAGGCAAAGAACTGTCGATTCTGAAGTAAACTTCATTTCACTGAAATCTTTCAAATTTCGGTACAATCAACATTTTTTTTTGTCATTTAGCAATCCCATATTTTGTATTGTATGGCTACATCTCTTTCAACTTACGTTTGGAATTTAAAGAATTAAAATATATCCTATAACTTAGAATGAAAAATCCTTGTCACTCTGAAATCCGACATGGATAACAGAAAACCATTTAACATAGGTATGAAAATCATTTAGCATAACTACGAAAATCATGGAAATTCTTTTCCCTAAAGTCATCTTATTTAAAGAAGATATTCCAAATGGTTGATTTCTTTCAGCCACAAAATTACACAAAAGAAATCTCACAAATACTTCCCACATATCTCATATCTACATTGTGAATGTACATAATATATCTTTGGAAATTTAGTTACAATCATTAGTTTGATGTAACTCCAAGCCTTTCACACCTGACAGTTCACTGATTAAATTACTACTCATTATCTGTCTTTCTCTGCAAAGACAGATAATGAGTGAATTTATATTTCCTAATCTATTAATTTCATTAATTTTTATTTACGTTGCACGCTATGATCTAATCCAAAAGATTATTTGCCTGCAGATACTTATTTCGAATGAATCCAGCAGCCTTCGTCCTATTTCCTATCTTTAATCTGCATCACGTTTGTATTGTTCATAAATTGATTGTTACAGTCTTTAAAACAAAGATAAATTCGATCATCTAAGGCTCCCATATACAGTAATATAACTCTCGTTTCATACTATTTCTTTTGCATCGTATATTATAAATATTTTCATGCCCTAAACCCTATATTTCAATAAATTTAGATAATTAGACCGACGTGCTAGCCTTTAATTCAATTTAATCTCTCTTTTCTAAAGGAATAATATTCCTGTATATTAATGACCATGTCTTTCTATCTTTCTATTGTTTCGCCTACAGGAAAATCAACATATTATCTATTTTTAGAACGTTTTTAAAAGGAATTTATTTAGTCCTGCCTACATACAGATTTAAATATGCACAACGGAATTCCAACCTCTACATTTAATAGCAGGTAATAGAGTTTAATATATTATCCCAGTATGTTTCTGAATATTACTTCATCTTTTGCGTTTAATGCATACATTCGTATGTACGTACGTACATACATACATACATGCTTATGTATATGTATGTACATATATACACCTATATATTTACTTATATATATATATATATATAAACACGCATATATACGTATGTGTTTGCGCAGACTGTAGGCCTTTGTACTTTTCTTACTATTCGCTATACTTTGTATGAACATATTTTGACGTATTGCATATTTGAATATTTTAAAATATTAATATTTAGATACACATTTTATAAAAAAATTAATTCCTTCTTTAAGTATATTCATTGTTGCTTTCACATTACCGTTGTTTGGTATACGTGAGAATCCGACATTGAAAGTTCAATAAAAATAGAAATGTGAAGTGTGAAATTTTTTCGAAGAGACATTGAGACTTTTGATTACGTTTGCTACTAATTATAAAGGTACACCCACCTACAAACACACGCATAAAGATAAATGTGCGTACAAACACAAGCACAGACTCTTTCACCTACTCTCACACTCAAACGCACGCGCAGTTAATGTACTTAGCTTTTATCATCTGCAGAGTAAACGTAAAATTTGCTCATGAAACTTTCAGCAATGTGGTACTGAGTCAAACTTATAATGAGGATGTAAATGCATCCTATCGCACTGAATACATAGGTATACTCACACACACACATACATATACATACGCACGCACTCAGGGACAAACTCACACACGCACATATATATACATGTATATGTATGCATATACATACATACATACATACATACATATATATATATACACATATATATACATATACATATATAGGTGACTAAACGATTACGTGCGCTATGTAAATAGTGAAACAGATTACTGGAGCTTCAAGGTTATAGCCGAGACGGTAGTTATGGGGCCATTGCAGATTTCCGATACAGCGGATATATAATTGTTCAACAGAACAGCAAACATTAAGGCAAGGCAAACATCTCAAGACGTATATAATATTATTAAAGGAAGAAATTCAAAATCTTGCAGCTGTATCTGAGATATCTCCGAGGATGTAATATACCGTCATTAGAGACAAATAGGGAAAAAATAGGGAAAATGAGAATAGTATAAATTAATAAGATGATGACATAGAAGAAGGGAGTAAAAGAATAAGGAGATGGAAAGAAAGAAGAAAAAAGAAGGATAAAAGTTCAACTCTCCGAAGTTATAGAAACCAGAACATGAGTCCTTACGTGCAAACCTGCGTAGATTCATGAACGTAAGTCCTTAGGTGCAATCCTGTGTATATCCATGTGGGTTAAAATCCTGATATAGTAGACATCCGAGGAAAACAGACGCGAACATATCAACGTTCAATAACAAAATGGTAGCGGAGGTGGCTATTTTAGTGGTAAAAGTAAAAAAAAGAAAAGAAAGAGAAAGTGAGGTAGAAGGGATTTTAAGGATTGGCTATAGGATAAAGTATAGGATAGGTGTATGGTGTCTAAGAATTTTGTACGGGGTAGCCGAGAAGATAAGAGAAATGATGAGGAGGTAGAGGAAGACAGCGTAAAAAATAGAGTAATATGAAAGGAATTAAGAGAGAATGGTAGATGTCTGGTAGTCTCAAAGTCTAAAGTTCTTGAGGAGGAAATTTTGTAGTAACTGCTTGTGTCCGTTCTGGCTATGGTCAGTGTCTGTAGAGATATTTTTAACAATGTAGTTATCAGTATGTAGGTAGCCGAGAAAGGAAAAGCTAACAGAATGGTAAATTATTTATGAGTGGGAGTTAGAGATAGGGTATTTATATTAGGGCATTTACTGGGTTAAGATTCAAAAATAAATTAAGGATAAATTAAAGAATTAGTGTTTATCTCATAGTGTGATAAGGTGAGGTAGATAGAAGAGACGTAAGGTATCAGGTAGAAATAAGATTTATGAAGATATAGAAGGGGTTTGTATGTTGGTGCTATTTGTGGTGGGTGAGTTTACATTTAGATTCTTGAAAGAATTTAAAACTACGGAAGAATTTGTGCTTACGCATAGTGAAGGCCTTGTGGCATTTATTAAGCAATTGCGGTGAGTTATAGGTTAGAATTTTGAGAGACTCTTTTAAGCAAAGACCACAACTGGAGCGTTGGCCCTGAGATAGGGTACTCGAGTCTATTATAGGCCAAGAAAGTTTATGCTGTATTTTTCTATTAATTAGATGGTGTATGTGGCTGGTTAGTGGTGTGGAATTGCTATACTCCTTATATTTAAACGAGTTTAAATGTACATGATACCTTTGTTTAAAAATTGTGCGCAATCCAAAGTAGTAGCTATAGGAGTCATTTGAACAGGACAGCAAACATTAAGGCACGGCAAGCATCTCAAGACGTGTACAATATTATTATAGGAAGAAATTCAGCATCTTACAGCTGCTTTTGAGATATTCTCGAGTATGGGATA
>NC_142932.1:72359620-72367120 GCF_046866305.1 Octopus bimaculoides | reverse complement strand
AGATTATATATTTACTATATCAAGTCGAAAGTCTACTGTGAGGTTTACTTTTGCTCTTCGCCTTGGTTAGAGTGTTGTGCAATTTTTCCAATGTTCGGTGGACGTTGCATATATCTGAGGGGAATTGAGTGAGAAAATATTTTTGAGTCCTAATTGAAAGATGTAGAGTCAGTGTCAGAATTTGTACTTAAGGTGAGCCTATACATGGATGAAGACACTCCTACTCTTCCTCTATAAGTACAAATGATTATATATTAATAAAACACACACACTCATCACGGGTCACCTATCACAGTTTGTTATTTAAGTTTACGTCGATTCCTCTGTGGCGTTGCTTTGCGTTTATAATAAAATAAATATATACAAATTATAAAAAGATAAAAAGAGATATACAGTACTGTTTATAATGCGCGGTTTTTCACCTAACACGAGTTTTGGAACGTAACAGCTGCAATAGTCGAGAGATTACTGTGTACTGGAACTTAATTGATTCATACAGAAGACGGTTAAAATCTTGGAATTGGCGTTATATAATACATATTACATAAAATACAAGATAAGATCATGACGAATTGAAGTTATGACAGTTTTCAAAAATATTAGCCCTATTAGCTTGATGGTAATTTATAACAACTCCAAATACAAGAGGACATACCCTCAACAAGAAAAGATAAAAATGTGGATATTCCATTCAAGAAAAAAATGTTTTAACTTGCTTGAAGACAAAAGAGCAGCTGTGGGTACTTGTTTCTGCCTCAGTAGGTATCATAAGCTTTGGAATTATGATGAATTATCTCCATTACACAAGACACTTAAATATACATAACAGGACAACTTTTTCATAGCTTACGGAGATTTGTATAAATAAGACGAGGATCTAAGGAAAATAACTCAAAGTGACCCGTGCCGTATATTCAAACACACAAACACACACACACACACACACAAACACACACACACACACAAACACACACACACACACAAATATATATATAAATGTATATATGCATCTTTGTATATTTGTGCATATGTACGTGTTGGGTGTGTGTGTTTTGTTTATATAAAAGTATTTGTACATATATAGGAAGAGTTAATGTGATATAAATAGCATATATATAACTTAGCATTAATACACCTTAACGAACTTAGATACTCACACACAGCGCAAACAAGACAACCATATACATACAGCTATATATATATATATATATATATATATATATATATATATATATATATATATATATATATATATATATATATAGGGAGAGAGAAAGAGATAGAGATAGATAGATAGATAGATAGATAGATAGATAGATAGATAGATAGACAGATACAAACGCATATATTCATATATAAGTATATTTATATATATTGTAATATAAATACTTATAAATTATATCGGAAGCACATAAAAACACACATACACGCACATATATGCACACACATTTATGTTATATTCACACACACACACACACACACATACACACATATATGTATGTGTATTATGTATGTGTGTGTGCGTATTTACATAAATAAATACTCATATGTATATATAAACACACTCAAGCAGACGCATATATATTTATTCATAAATGCACAATTCTAATCGTTCACAATGTGAGCCAATAAAACCATGGAGGGCCAGACATTAATGTCATGTGTAGAATTGAAATAAATACCGAGAAGAAATATAACTATGCTATTTCTGAATTTGTAATGGCATTAAAGTGAAACAGTGAAAAATGTAGGAAGGAAATCAGTCAATATTTTCGACACGAGTGAGTGAATAGACGTTTTTCATGATTTTCAAGATTTTCATTTAATATAATTGGTTCTTTATAG
Organism: Octopus bimaculoides; assembly: GCF_046866305.1. Lineage (NCBI taxonomy): Eukaryota > Metazoa > Mollusca > Cephalopoda > Octopoda > Octopodidae > Octopus > Octopus bimaculoides. The sequence goes on along the minus strand of NC_142932.1, from coordinate 72,365,275 downwards.
ATTTTGCACACATATTTCTAAGATATTTACTACAGATGATGCCATAATTAGTTATTTATTTTGCTCCAATACTAAATATCGTATGAAGGATGATATTTATTTAATTATAACATGATGGAAGGCCATTTTCATTAGAGTTTAAATACTACCAACACCAATACGTATACTGAAACACTGTCATTTATTATTATTATTATTATTATTATTATTATTATTATTATTATTATTATTATGATTATTATTATTATTATTATTATTATTATTATTATTATTATTATTATTATTATTATCACTATTATTATTATTATTATTATTATTATTATTATTATTATTATTATTATTATTATTATTATTATTATTATTATTATCTCAAGAATACTCTGATTGTGACTGGAGGTGCCATTGATATACCTGATGTTCCCTTTCCGAGAACCTAGGTGGCACGTTCTTTTCAAGTTTTGAGAACTTTGCGCGGACTCTTTGTAAATGCCAAGTAGTAGTGTTTTCTAGATATGTTCTATTTCCATTTTTGTTCCTATCATTTCCGCCCAATTTTTTATGCTAAATGTACCTAAGGTACAATCAATTACTGGAATAACACACTTTTTTTATTGACTAGAGCGCTTTTTTATTTCTCTCCTCAAAGCTTCATGTCGCGTTAGTTTTTCTCCTGTTTTGACAATTCTTCCGCCAATTGGGCAAGCGATGTCTATGATCAGGTACTGCTTTTCTACTTTGTCTACTAGTACAATTTCGGGTTTCTGATGTTCAGTTTGGTGATCATAGTGGGTCCTTAAGTTCCTAAGGATCATTACTATGATACTTTCTATCACACCAATTGCCTCAAGGTCATATCATTTCCTCGCTCTCTCCAATTCAAACTACTAACATAGTTCCCAACGAATCCTTCGCCTGACATTGGGATGTTTCCTCTTGTATCCTCCGTGGATCAATAAGATGCATTCGCGTAAAATATACCATACTCTCTCTCTCCCGTTTCACCATATAGTCCGTATTTATCAGATTCTTCTCACTGATAAAATTTCTCACTGATGAAGTTTGTTTTCTCGGTTTGTTTCTGTGCTGCACTTATCAAGGCCTCTCTTTTAGGTTCCAGATCACTGTTTTTGTAATCGGAGCCATCTTTTTTCCGGGTCTGTGTATCTTTGTTTGTCTCTCAAGAATTGATCGGGCATCCACTTACTCTTCCAGTTATTTTCATTCTTTGTTTCTGTCTTTATGTTATAATTCATCTCGTCGAGCTTTCCGTATGTAATACAGTTGCATTCCTAACTTGTTTAGTAATGCTTCCTGTGCATTCCATATATATACCAAGAAATATTACTTTTCTCGGTCTGAATAGAAACCTCAAAATTTATCTTCACCTTTCTTCCTTTCTTTCTCGTAAGGTGTCTCGGATGGACGGTACCGCTTACTGTCAGTCGCATTTTGTTTTCTTATCGAAGTATTGTAGTTTATATGTTCGACGTTTTATCACTCCTGCTTCATATCTCAAAAGAGAGAAATTGCCGATGAATTTATCACTTTGAATTTATTCCTCCCATTCAGTTTAGCTTTTAAAATCTATTTTAGCCTTCTGTAAAACCCCAGAGAGAATATCTTCTTCATTTGGTCATTCATGAATTCGATTCCTTGCAATACACCCAAATACCTGTATCCTTATTGATTATTCTCTTCATTACTATTCCCGCAGACAACTTCACACCGCCCACTTGTTGGACATTACATCATTTTAGAATAAATACTCCACAAATATCATCCTGATGTTCTCGCTAATGCCATTTACTATTTCAATTAGTGAATGAAGCTGGTTTTCATCTTTTCCAAAGAGTTTCAGGTCATGCATAGAAAAGTGATTGTTCTTATATTTTCTATTCTTGAACTCATACTCAGCTTTCATTTTTCTCAAAATAAAAAGTCAGTAGTATTATACACATTACAAAAAAAACAAAAAACAATGGTGACATGCTATCTCCTTGGAAGAAACATTTGCGCAGTACAAGGTTGCACTTTCCGTTTGGTCGATATTGCGAATTCCAATTTTAATATTTTTTAGCTTCTTAGGCTTGGTAGTAGTTTTGACGTAGTGTCAAGTGCACCAATTACTACTGGAAATATTGTTAGCTTTGTATTTCATAATCTCTTCTTCTCTCTGACTAAGTATTGATATTTCTCTGGGTTTCTAAATTCCTTTGCCCATCCACTCTATTATCATATGGCATAGCAAAGACTTTGATTTTGCATTGCTTCTTTTGGCACTTTGCAATCCTAATCTTCGTCGTCGTCGTCTTCGTCGTCCTCCTCCTCCTCCTCCTCCCTCATCATCATCAGCATCATCATCATCATCATCATCATCATCATCATCATCACCATCATCATCATTTGTTCAGACTGTATTATTCCCCATTGACCTTATAAGTTCATGTGTCGAAATACCTCACATCCACAATACTGCATCCCAAGATTTCAATATGCCCTGACCCGGTTGATTACATGCTATGTAACTCATAGTTGGGACCCTGACAGATGCTAATACTTTAGGTGAGGGTAGATCTATGAACAATAATGGCTAAGCGATAGTTCCACACTCCTCAAGACTCCGGAACAGGGTGCCATTGCATGACACAGTTTAAAGTCATATCAAGGAAAATTAAATACAAATTTATAAATACTTCGAAATGTGTGGCTCAAACTAGTTTATACATCCTGGCAGGAACGGCATTGAACGATGAGAGACATCGTCAGCATCGAACACAGCGTCTTACAGTGGCCACAGTCACATGTACGAGCGTACATAGGGTGATCAGAATTAGGATCACCAGCATGTCAATCCCCAGAAACTAGACCGAAATGTGGTAGAATTGGAGGAAAAAAATGAATGCATGTCAAGCCTTAATAACAAAACAGAAATGTCAGCAGAAATCTTGATGCTGGCTGGACGGGGGGAATTTTTCTGACCTTACTATTTTTACTTAACGAACTGTGAATAGTAGCAGAAGTGGCTGTGTGATAAGAAGCTGGCTTCCCGACCACATGGTTCTGGGTTCTGTCCCACTGAGTGGCATCTTGGGCAAGTGTCTTCTACCATGGCCTCGGGTCGATCAAAACCTTGTAAGTAGAGTTAAAGGATAAAAACTAAAAGTAGCCCGTCGTATATATATATATATATATATATATATATATATATATATATATATATATATATATATATATAAATATAATCAGGTAGAGAATGGAGAAACAAACACAAGAAGAAGCAGGTCAACTGCGCTAGCCATTGATTTGTGGAGATTATGTCATGTTACATTGACGATCGTTTCGATCTGTTAATTTGATTGGCAAATCTTTTCAGAATGTTGAGAATATATATATATGTGTGTGTGTGAGTGTGTACATATATATACATATATATATATATATATATATATATATATATGTGTGTGTGTGCGTGTGTGTGTGCGTGTGTATACATACATACATGCATACATACATACAAACAAACATACATACATACATACATACATACATACATACATACATACATACATGCGTAACTGTCGAACGAGAATGAGTGCTTAACACAGCACTGGTGGATAAAATTTCTTTATTCGTATATTAACGCTAGCATTGGTTTCAAGCTATGAAAATTATCTTAATATCCTAACAATTTTTCAAGCTGATCACATGGGGAATGATGCTCGTGTCCCTGTTGGATAAAAACACAGCGTCAGGTTCAGTTCGTGGAGATTCTCGTATAGACAACTATAAATCAAGGGGCGCTACCTTTGGCTGACATCTTGTAAGTGCTTATCTCCCTTTGACTTAAATGTTGAGCAAACAGTAGAATTTACCATTAGACATTACTGTTGGATGATTTATTTGACTGCCTGCCCAATATTCCTATTCCAGCAAGGCAAGTATCTTATTGACAAAAAAAAAAAAAAATATATATATATATATATATTCTGAGGGGAATGAAACGGAAGGCCTACTTCTTCGATAAAGGTACATAAAGCCCTCATTCAGAGGTCAATTACGGTTTCAGATCTTGTAAAATCCCCCACATATTAAAGACCAAGAAAAATTTGAAGACGATCTTATAATAAAGTTAGTTAGAAATGTAAAATTTAACGAAAATTCTCTATCAGAGCATACTCAAACCTTACAAATGGATATGTAGTAGTGCAACTATTAAATGGTTTAAGAAATAGAAGATAAACCCAAATACAAATTCATTCAATTTGATATCGTAGAGTTTTACCCCTCGATCTCCAAAAGCTTGTTTCAGAAGGCACTTGAATTTAGTAAGGCATCTGCTACCATAACGAACACTGACATAGATATAATTATGAAAGCAAGGAATTCATTACTGTTTCATAATAATTCCTACTGGGTAAACAAGAATGGGGAAGAATTATTTGATGTGGCAATGGGGAGCTATGATGGTGCAAGGATAGCTGACCCTGTAGGCCTCTATATCTTAGATATTGTAAGAAAAGAATAAAAAAGCTAACATAGGTTTATATAGAGACGGTGTTATAGGAGTAGTACACAGTAAAAACAGGGACGGATGGATAGAATAAAGAAAAAATTATGCAGAATATTTAGCCAGTTAGGTCTAAGTACCACAATTAGTACCAACCTTAAGAAGGTCAACTTTCTAGATATCAACATGTGCTAATTAAACCCTGCCATAACACAAATAAGGAAGCCTCGTACACAGACATAGAATACAAACCAGTAGTCATTCAACAATTACTTAACTGGCGCGTCTCCAGTTTATCTGCCCATAAAGACACTTTTGAAAAAGCTGCTCCATACTATAATACTGTATTAGAAAGGTCCAACTATAAGAATAACATAAACTACATTGAACGAAATACAAAGAAGTCAAGAAATCACAGACAGAGGAAAATCTTATGGTTTAATCCACCTTATAACATGAATGTAGCCACTAACATAGCCTAGAAACTCTTAAAATTAATATACAACCAGTTCCCACATTCACATATATGCCACAAGATCTCAACTGTTAAAGTTAACTGTTAAAGTTAACTATAGTTTCCTCTCGAATAAAATGTCAACAATACTCAACTATAATAAAAATAAAGACACCAGAAACACTCCCGAAAGACAATGCAATTACAGATCCCCAAAACTACAGATCCTCTAAACAACAACTATTTCGAAAAAGAAACTGTATACAAGGCTAATATCACAGATTCCAACGGAATAGAAAAAATATATCGGAGCGACGGGCAACTCGTTCAAGGAAAAGTACACACAACTTGTCATTTAGAGACAAAAGAAAAAGACACTCAACATTTCTATTCACTATGATATGCACATTTAAAGTAGGTGGAATAGGAACTCTCAGAGAAAATAGAACATCATTGATAAAGCCAGAAAATACGGAGGATGGGCTACCGCATATGAACTCTGAATCACTGAAACATCAAATAACATGCAGTCAATAGATAACATCCTATATATTAGGGATGAAATCTTCCCCTATATACAGAAGCAATATTTCACACTTAAACACTTCAAACAGGAATCACCTGCGCCTCTAATCCCATCAGAGTAGCTCCTTACTTGAACGCGAAATTTGAATATACAGAGCACACGAACTCC
>NC_142932.1:72342120-72357120 GCF_046866305.1 Octopus bimaculoides | reverse complement strand
GCCATAGGTTTGGCATTGTGTGAATGGGGTAGTCTATAGTGACCTTAATACTCTGGTGGATGGAGTTAGCTATTTGCTGCATGCTCTCCATAGTATTAGTTTCTATTTCTATTTCAAGAGTACTCGCTTGTGGGGGTGTCTTTACGACTACGTTGATATCATCGGCATATCGAGAGTACATATTCACGAGTATGGAGTTCTGTGTCAGGCGTTCCTTAAGCATTCTGTCTCACCATAGCATGAAAAGGTTGGCTACAACACCGGCGATACTGACACCGATGGCTGCCCCCTAAACTGGCAACATGGTCATCCTCAAATACAACAATATCTGTTTCAACACACGATTTCACATCAAGAATCTTGCAAAACAAATATATAAACGGAATATATATATATATATATATATATATATATATATATATATATATATATATGAGTGCTTGCGTGTGTTTGTGTGTGTGCTTGTGTGTGTGTTTGTGTGTTAGTGCGTGTGTGTATATAAACATATATACATTATATGTGTATATGCACATATATAGACTTTGATGAGGAATATTGATTTTCTCTTTAATACTTCGTGAATGTTAAAAGACGTTAAAGTTAATTTGGTTTTCTCCAATAAACAACATGAAATTATAATCTAATCAACTTCAAGATGAATTCATTTATAGATTATTGGACAAAGAAACAAGAGTTACAAGTTATATTTATATGCATAATCTCAGTCACTGAACATCAAATGCTAAAGTATAACAGCGTAACAACGAAGATGACACAGGAAACGTAAATCAAACGCACCTCATGATGAAGAGTAGAAGGTTATTATTGCAGCATTCGTTAATTATCATTGGCTCTTGTTGGACGGAGATTAAATGTGTTGATCATAATATACCTCGCTACATTAACTGTTCAGAGGACAGGAGGATGCACATCTATAGATGGATCAATGTATCATTTATCATTTACTTGTTTCAGTAAGTAACTTGCAGCCGTTATGGAGTACCGTCTCGAAGTGTTGTAGTCGAACGAATCGACTTTTAAGCCTCGTATTCATTCTATTGGTCTCTCAGAAAAAACACTACTTTAAGGGCTCGTAAACAAACCAATATCAGTTGTCAAGTGGTTGGGACGAACATGAACACACACACACACACAAACACATGTATGTATGCATGGCTCAGTGGTTAGAACATCAAGTTCGCAATTATAAGTAAGTGAGTTCGATACCCGGGTTGTGTTCTTGAGTAAAACACTTTATTTACTCAAATCCACTCGCATGTAAAAATGAGTTGCTACATCATTGGTGCAATGCTGTATCGGCCTTTGCTTTTCACTTGGATAACATTAGTGGCTAAGAGCGGGAAGGCTGGTATAAACGGGGGACTGCTTGTCTTCTTTAAACAACCTTGTCCGGACTGGTGCCTCGGAGGGTACCTGTCCAGGTTCAATATATATATATGTACGTGTGTCTGTGTTTGTGTTTCTGTGAGTATGTGAACGTATGCGTGTGTGTATACAGCGAATTTTAGTGTCTTTTACTTACAATTTGCTTACAAGGCGTTGGTCGGCACGAAACAGTTGTAGAAAACACTTGCTCAAGGTGCAGTACGCAAGGGGATGGAACCCGGAACCATATGGTTGTGAAGCAAACTTCTTGCCACGTCGCCACGCCTGTGCCTGTTAGAGCCAACAAGGGAAATTATGTATGGAATAATTCTTACCGATCAAACAAAGAAGGATGTTTGATTTTATATTATTGATGGAAACCGTGCAGAAGTTAATCTTGTTTTATAAAACAGTCAGATAATCATAGAACACATTTCATAATGTCTTCTAAACGTAAGTTTAACTGTTAGCAAAATAATCTGTCTTACAACCACAGGTGATATACGGTACACTCACCGTGGATTGTGAGTATACATGAGATGATAATATGTTCGACGTTATCGCAAAAGGTTTTAGGTGTCTCTTTAGTCTCGAGTAGACACACACATCTTCTGGACCTTGTGAACCGTAGGGCGCAGGAGCTTCCAAGGAGGGACAACTAAACGGTGAGCGAGATGCACCAGTCTTCATTGGAGCAACGTGAAATGGAATGGTTTACACAAAAGCATAAGGATCTTTTCGTTCTAGGAAGTGAACCTGCAACCTTATGATGATGAGCCGATCAGGTTTATCACAAAGCTGGACGCCTTCAGACAGTGCTATATCTATCTATCTATCTATCTATCTATCTATCTATCTATCTATCTATCTATCTATCTATCTATCTATCTATCTGTCTATCTATCTGTCTGTCTGTCTGTCTGTCTGTCTGTCTGCCTGCCTGCCTGTCTGTCTGTCTGTCTGTCTGTCTGTCTATCTATCTATCTATCTATCTATCTATCTACCTATCTATCTATCTATCTATCTATCTATCTATCTATCTATCTATCCAATAAGTGAATGTGTGTGTGGGAAGGGGCAGTGAAAAAAGAAAAGGGTAAGGGAGAAAATATTGGTTAATATATATACATACACACACACAAACATATATACGTGTATGGACAAACCAAAGAAAAAGGCACTCAACAGGTTGGCAATACCATCCATAAATTGGAAGCCGCCAGTTTGAAGGATCACCGCATAACTTTTCGGCAACTAGCCTAAAAACTGAGGATAAGTGTTGGATCCATTGAAAAAAAATCTAATCACGACAATTTGCACATGCGGAAATTGTCTGCCCGATGGATTCTATGGATGCTCACACCTTTTCAGAAGGAGGAATGAGTCAATTGCTCTTAGGTTCTTTTGGCAATGTGCCAAGAAAAAGAGGTGGAATTTTTCGGCAGACTTATCACGCAGGATGAAACATGGGTCCACCACTATGATTCTGAGACTAAAGTCCAGTCGAAGCAGTGAAGGCATGATAACTCACTACCTCCAAAGGAGACTCGTGTCCAAATATAAGCAAGCAAGGTAATGCTCACACTCCTTTGGAACCACTGCCGAGTGGTGAGGATGGATTTTATGGCAAGGGTGCCACAATTAACGGGGCATATTATGCGTCTCTGCTGCAGAAATTTCAGGACGCCATCAAAGCAGAGATGAGTGGCATTCTGACCAAAGGAGTCCGCCTCCTCCAAGACAACGTTGCAGTTCACAATGCACATGTTGCGAAATAAAAGCACACCCCTGCGGCTATGGAATCCTTCCTCATTAATCAATCCTAGTCTCCCGACCTCGCATCATCTGATTTTTATCTCTGTCTAACGATGAATTCTTTTTTTGAAGGGGAGATACTTTTCGGATGATGAGCTTATTTCCGAGGTAAAGGCTTGGCCCAAGACGCAACATATCGACTTCTATAGACGAGGTTTTCACATCTGTATAAAGCGATGGGAGAACTGTCTCACCATTGGTGGTGGCTATGTAGAGAAGGACTAATAATTATGCCAAGTTTCGCTTACACCAATTTTTGGGAATATGTTCAGGGAAAATGCACATAATCCCTCGCATATGCATATGTGAATACGCGCATCCAAGTTTTACATATATGAACTGGGGCAGTGTATTGCACTGCGTCCATTTATGTCGAATGCTATCTTAACGACTCCATGCAGAAATAATTAAATAAGTACTGGAATGGATGATATCGACTAAAATAGTTAAAGACGGTGCCTCAACATGACCGCAGTTCAATGACTAAATGTGTGTGTATATATATTTACTTCTTGATGTAAAACAATTATTTTTGCCCTCATTCATCTTTGTCAATTTCAATCCGACATACTTTCCAATTCTTAGTCTTTTAGGTCATCCTTTATGAATTTCACTTACGTTATTTACCGAATCTGTATACATACAGACAGACAGAGAGACACAGAGACACAGAGACACACAGACAGATAGATAGATAGATAGATAGATAGATAGATAGATAGATAGATAGATAGATAGATAGATAGATAGATAGATAGATGTATATGCATATTGATATATCTATACATATATAGCTCTATCTATCTATCTATCTATCTATCTATCTATCTATCTATCTATCTATCTATCTATCTATCTATCTATCTATCTATCTATCTGTCTGTGTGTCTCTGTGTCTCTCTGTGTCTCTCTGTGTCTCTCTGTGCCTCTCTGTCTGTCTGTATGTATACAGATTCGGTAAATAACGTAAGTGAAATTCATAAAGGATGACCTAAAAGACTAAGAATTGGAAAGTATGTCGGATTGAAATTGACAAAGATGAATGTGGGCAAAAATAATTGTTTTACATAAAGAAGTAAATATATTTGAAAATGTCAATAGAAGACGACGAAAACGATGAGATCTGATTAATTGATTTAAGAATTAATATGTAAGGGACTAGAACAAAGGTTTGGAAATGAATACTATGTTCAAGAAAACTAAGAAATATTAAGTTATGGGGTTTTGGTATTTAAGTGTGTAAGCGCAGATTTAGACGACAAGTTAATTGGATATAAAATAGTTGATTCTAGTAAGATCATTTATGGAGGAATGACATTTTCAGACAATACTGGTATGAGAAAATACTTGATGTTGTTCAAGAATAAGGCAAGGGAAAGCAAGTCATATGGAATAAGAAGCAAGATAATGCAGAAATATATATATATATATATATATATATATATATATATATATATATATATATATATATATATATATATATATATTTATATACACACATGTGTGTGTATATGTATGGATGTATATATATATATATATATATATATATATACATCCCTTTTAGGGTGACCTTTATACTAGCTCCTAGTGCATGTGCGATCATTTTCTTTACCTGGGGGATATTAGTGGGGGTCCGTATGGCTCTGGTCCATCCACTCCATCTCTCTATAGGGGTCTTCCTAGCCATAGAGGCAATTGTGGGTGGTCTACCTCTTAGACGTCTACTAGGGCAGAAATCTCTAAGGTCGTATCTATCTAGATATATATCGTCATATGTCAATCTAAGTAGGAGGCCCAGTTCTTCTGTGTTGACTTTTTGGAACTCTACTTCGCTCTCGTTGATCATCTCCACGCACTTTTCCACTGCTAGGAGCTAGTATAAAAGTCACCCTAAAAGGCCACACCTTTAAATTTAACAACAAATTATACGCCCAGGACGAGAGGGCAGCCATCGGTGTTAGTATCGCCGGTGATGTGGCCAATCTCTTCATGGTATGGTGAGATAGAAGGCTTAAGGAACGCCTGACACAGAACTCCATACTCGTGAATGTGTACTCTCGATATGTCGATGATATCCACTTAGTGGTAAAGACACCCGCACAAGAGAGTACCCCTGAAATAGAAATAGAAACTAAGACTATGGAGAGCATCCAGCAAATAGCTAACTCCATCCACCAGAGTATTAAAGTTACGATAGACTACCCTACTAAACACCCTAACCATAGATTACCTGTATTAGATACTGAACTCTGAACTAAGAACAACAAAACCAGAATCCTCCATTCACACTATACAAAACCTATGGCCTCCAAATACCTGATCCACCGGAACTCGGCTATTGCGGACAATGCCAAATTCAATATATTGATGGCAGACCTCGTCAGAGTAATGCGAAATGTCTCCTGCATGTGCGACCCTACAGAATTAAAGAGACATATACAACATTTCGTCCACCGCATGCAGTTCTCAGGTTACAGCCATAAAGAAAGGATCAGGGTATACAAAGGAGCTATGAAGAAGTTTGAAACAATCAAACGCAACGATAGGAATGGGATTTGCCCACTCTATAGGAGCAAATCATGGAACACCATAGAAAGGACTAAGAAGAAAATAGGGAAGGCAAGCTCATGGTACGATAGCCACAAGTACCAGAGCGTCATGTTCGTCGACACCACCCCTAGAGGCGAACTGGCGTACCCCTTTAGAAGGGCCCTAGACAAACTTAAGCTAAGAATTAAGGTTGTTGAAAGGCCAGGCAACCCTATTAAATCCCTTATCAGTAGAACGTACCCTTTCAGTAGAACCCCCTGCACTGATAGGAACTGTATCGTATGTAGATTTAGCCCACAAACGAACTGCAAAACCAGAAATGTGGTCTATAGTATAAGATGTACAGAGGGACGATGCAGAAATAAGACAATGACATATGTAGGCGAAACAGCAAGGAGCATAGGGGAGCGGGCAAACGAACATTGGAGGGAACTTAAGGAAGGGAAGAACTCATCAGTTCTGTACCAGCACGCTGAGCAAGAACATAGAGGCTCAATCAACAACATAGAAATTAAAATCTTATCTACACATAGCAGTGATGCAGCACTTAGACAAATTACTGAAGCTACACACATAATAGAATAGAAACCTAGCCTGAATAGGAAACTAGAATGGAACACTAACACACACCACTAACAAACCACAAACCACAGCATGTGACAACATGTTACCCACAAACCAATAATAATATGAACAAAGTATAATACAATACATAGATAAACAAATGGAATTTATTACTACATACGTTAACAAAATTTAATTAAACACAAAAAAAAAACAAAAACACACACACACACACATGAACAAATAAATAAATAAAAACAAATACAAACGAACACGTATTAACAGAGAATATAGGTGATACAGACACTCCCCATACACACATGCACTTACAAAAGACACAGACACATTGAAGGACACGCATGCGTAGACACATACAATAAGAATACAAAATACAAAATGGCTGATAGTTAGCAAGGTGAGACACACATAAGAAAGAAGGAAACAAAGGACCACTGATGAGGTCACAGAAGTGTGACGAAAGAACTCTGGCCGAAATAAGATGAAGATTAATGTAATATAAAGCTGAAGCAAATTAACAACAAATATACAGTGCGTGTGTTTTTATTGGCTAAACTGGCAATATGACCATCCCCAAGTACAACAACATCTGTTTCAACACACGGTTTCACATCATAAATCTTGCAAAACAAATATATATATATATATATATATATATATATATATATATATATATATATATATATATATATATATATATATATATATATATATATATATATCTACATATTTATACATGTCGAAAATTTGAAGAATGTACAACTATACTCAAAACATGTTAGAAAAAAAGGAAAAATTGGTTATCCGTTGTTGATGTACCAAATTAAATTAATATCTGAAGAGGTTGGGTTTCTGAAAATCTCTTAAAATATTTGGGACAAATATAATCCATGAAAGAGCAGAGCAATGGCGTGACTGGAGGTAAAAGAAAAAGCAACAAAACCACATTGCAGACATTTGAAGAATATTTTGGAAATGGTTTGGACGTGGAAAATTTCAAATCTTATGGAATCAATATGGAGACGCTATAGAAATCGCCTCGGAACTTAAGAGTTTCAAAAGATCCAAAACATGGATGACATTAAAAGGTAGTGAAGTATCTACTTGAATGCTTTGATTAATTAGCAAGCTTTCAGCCAATAGATCGATATAACATTAGTGTTACAGAAATGGAAGTTTGATAATAGAGTCAACTGATAGAATTTCACCATTATCCTTCATTTTTAGTTATTTCGAATGAACATGAATGTGAAATCAGATAAGGGCGTACATGTTTCTTCCGTAGGAATTAATGAGTTAATTAAACTAAGTTGAATATGAAATAAGGATATAATTTCCTATCAAAAGAAACTGCATCGCCTCTTAGTTTCTGCATTACCTTTTCACTAAAATAACAGCAATTGATGTTTAATGGAAATCTATTTTAAAACTGATAAAGTCTATAGCAATGTATATATAAATCTTTATAGTATACAGAATTATGAGCCATTTAAGCAAGCCGTTCTTACCAATCGCCTTCGCCCACGGATTAGGTAATTAGGTGATTGCCTAGGACAGTATTCGTCAGAGTGCCTGATACGAAAAGTATGGTGACAGATCGGATGTACAGATACCTGATCTTTCTGATATACAAATTCTTACATGGCTACAGGCACACACACATACACACGCACACACACACGCACACACACACACATACACATACACACATCCTGGGTTTCATGTTAAGAAGAGTAGGTAAATATACTAGCGTCTTAACAATCTTTCAAGCCGATCACATGGAGAAAGGTGTTCGACTCCATTTTGGAAAACAATCTCGCTTCGCTCACGAGATTTCTCGTAAATCGCGTACGTAAATAAAACAATGAATCAATGAAACAAGGGACGTTACACTTGAGTGATATCTTTTGAATGTTTGTCTCCTTTGAGTTTGTTGATTGGGCAATTTTTATTTGGTGGTTAATTTGTTTGCCTTATTTTGCATTATTTTGTTGTTCTGGGCATGGTGTTCTTGTCATTGTATGTTGAGATAGTTTATCATTGGGGCATATTTCTTCTTTGTGTGACGTGTGTGTGCTATGTGTGTTCACGTTTAGGAAAGTGTCTGTCCTGGTAGGGTTACCTTCGTGTAGAGGGGCTCTTCTTTGAAATATTTGAGTGTAAAATATTGCTTGTGTATGCAGGGAGAGAAGTTTTCATCCCTAACGTATAAAATGTTATCTGTTGATTGAATAATGTTTAATTTTTCAGTAATACAAAATTCACCTTTGTTGTGTATACCTATTTTTGAACGAGTTGCCCGTCATTCCGATACACGGCTTTGCTATTCCGTTGGAGTCCGTGAACTTGACCTTATTTACGAGTTCTCTAATGAGACAGTTGTTGTTTAGAGTTGTTTAAAATTTAAATGATGGGAGTAGAAATTAATGAATTAATGTGACTTTAAACCACTGGCCTAGCATACTGGTGGTAAGAGGATTTAGTGTCTTCTTGGCGGTTATCCCTCTTATATATGTCTTTATATATATATGAGGTATATATAAAAATTATGACATTAATTATGAAATACAAATAATCCATATATACAATCAAAGTATGTACAATTTTATGTACGTATATGCAAGTAATTGTATGTGTGTATGTATATATGTATATATGTATATATATATATATATATATATATATATATATATATATATATATATATATATATATATATATATGTGTGTGTGTGTGTGTGTGTGTGTGCGCGCGCGTGTTTCTGTGGATGTGTTTGTGTGTGTGTGTGTGTGTTTGCGTATGTGTATTTATCCCCACTTACCGTTAATAGGAAAATAAATAACCTAAACATATAGGTATTGGGTTGTACGGAAAGTTCGTGCCGATTTTTAAAGGAAAGAAAAAGGTCAATAATTACTTACCAGTACATTTTTAATCAACCAAATATGAACCGTATTGTTGCACAATGCGTCTCCATCTTTCCTTTAGCTTGAAAATATCCTCTTCCCAGAATTGAGGTCGTTCAATGGCAAAGAATTCATCAAGGTATCTTTTTACGTCATCTAAGGAATTGAAATTTTTACCATTAAGACTATTCTGAAGAGACCTGAATAAGTGGAAATCCAAAGGTGCAATATCTGGTGAATATGGAGGGTGGGGTAACACATCCCAGCCGAGCTGCAGCAATTTTTGTCTGGTTCCCAAAGAAACGTGCGGTCTTGCATTATCATGTTGGAAAACACACCCTTCCCTTTGGCCAATTCTGGACGTTTCTCTTGAATTGCTGTCCAGTTGTGTACAGTATTTCTCAGAATTAATTGTCTGGTTACTTGAGAGAAGCTCATAGTACAGAATTCCTTTCCAATCCCACCAGACACAAAGCAAGACTTTTTTAGGGTGAAGACCCGCTTTTGGGGTGACTAAGGGTGGCTCATGTCGCTTATTCCAGGATCGCTTTCTCTGAACATTTCGGTAGATAATCCATTTCTCATCACCTGTTAGAATTTGCTGTAAAAAAGGCACGTTTTCATTCCGATTATAAAGAGAATCACAGATGGAAATGCGATCCAAAAGGTTCTCAACTCATGTGGTACCCAAACATCGTAGCGATTTGTGTACCCAAGCTTTACCAGTTGCTCATGAACGACGGATTTTGATAGGTTGAAGCTTTCTGGCAATTCTCGGGTTGTGCAATATAGGTCATTCTCAATTAATGAATTGATTTGGTCATCATCTGTAATGGATGGTCTGCCTCATCGTCCTATTTATCAATAAGGCTACAATCTCCAGTTCGGAACCTTGCGCGCCACCTCCGTACAGTTACAGTTCTTTCGGATAAAGAAACATCACCGTAAGCTGAGCATATTTCTTTGGTTGCTTGTGAGGCATGTTTCCCTTTACGGAAAAAGAAAAGCATCAAGTGCCGAAAATGAACTTTCTTATCTTCCATTGTAAGGGACTTCAGAATTAACGCATGTTATTGGAACATAAACCTTCTTCCACGAAAAGATAGCTTAAAACTGTGCTCTAAATGGAGGTGTAGTCAAACCCTATCTTCTGGACTTAACCATGTTCTAAAATAAGTCGAAAAGTAAGCTTCTATAAATCAGCACGAACTTTCCGGACAACCCAATATCAATAGCTCTGAGAAGTAACATATATAAAAAAAAATATATTAAAAAGCACTTAGAAATAAAGATACAAATCTAAAATATGTATATGTATTGATTTATAGTCACTGAAGTAACGAACAGAAATTAATATACAAATAACAATTACGTGAGTATATACCTTGTTAAAAATAGATACGAACACTTATTTGTAAATGCCAAACATAATATATAAATTTAAACGTAAGCAGATATAAACACAATACTGCATTGAAATAATAATGGAGAGGGGACATCAGGCAATATACATATACAGCGCTACAGAACCTATTATCTACTTATATTTTTAAGTATATCCAAATAGTATCAAACAATAGAGATATAAGTTATAAGATAAATCAAACAATATTAACAGCAATAATGGAGAAAGCAAAAATTAACATAAATAAATATATCAGCTAATAGCAAAGAAAACATAGAAACAACTAACATAGATTAGTGCAAATACATATAAATATAAATTTAGATTAATATTTATATATATGCATTTATACGAATTTATAAGCATATATATATATTCTTTTATTGCTCTACTTGTTTCAGTCAGTTTCAATGTTAGCTTGCTGGAACACCGCTTTTTCGTCGGAGAAATCGACCCCTGGTCTTATTCTTTGTAAGCCCGGTATTCATTCTATCGTTACCATTTGCCGAACCGCTAGTTTACGGGGACGTAAACACACCAACATCAGTTGCCATTTGATGGTGGGAGGATAAAGACACACACACACACACACACACACACACACACACACACACACCCACACACACACACACACACACACATATATATATATATGTATATATACGACGTGCTTCTTTCAGTTTCCGTGTACCGAATCCGCTCACAAGGTTTTGGTCGGCCTGAAGCTATAGTAGAAGACTGAACCCGGAACCATATGGTTGGGAAGGAAGCTTCTCACCACACAGCCACGCCTGCGTCATAATATTTGCCTCTGGTGCAACAGAATGAGATTGAAATCAGAAACCATATGGTTAGGTTATGAAGTGAACGCTTTTACCACACAACCATGCCTCAGAAACGTAATCTCCACAGATTACAAGTGCATACGTAGGCCTGTTTGTGTGGTATTAAGCAGTCTTCCCTAACACTTTATTCCAGGGTCAGTCCCTCTGCGTAGCACCTTATATAGTGTATTCTATTATATCTTCAGGCCGACTAAAGCCATGTGAGTGGATGAGATAGATGGATACTGAAAGAAGCCCATGGTATATATAGTATGTGTGTGTGAGCGTTTCTTTATCCCTATGTTTGTCCGTGGTTATCTCCCCCTTTGCTAACTTACTAGGCATAACTGCTAAACGACATGCAGTAGGGCGTTAGTAGCACATCACCTATTTAAGCATATATTGCCGTTAGAACTTCTTCTCTTTTCCCCTCTTCTTCTCTGCGACATGACAAGGTCAACTTCGGAAAGAGAGTCAGAGAATCGCTATGGTATTCTACGTCCAATGCCTGAGGAAAGTAAATCATGTAGCTTGAATTACTTCTATTTTCTCAATGATATCATGGAAGATGGCAAGTTGTTCAGAACCTTCTCTCAATCCTAGATAACTTTATTGAACTCTGTGTACTCACTGTATGAGTTCGTTTGTCACGCATGTGAATAAAATCTTGGACGTTACGTTATTCCCGCACAGATACGAGTGTTGTTGTTACTTACTGCACAGAGGTATTTCATGGCCATTGGATTAATGACACAGTTCAATTATTAAAATGTTGAAGTTTTCATTAGTTATAATATACGGTGCTAGTGTGTTTACTCACCCGAAATTTAGCGGTTCGGCATAACAGGTCGATGCAACAAGTTCCAAGTTTTAAAAAGTAAGTAGTGGTGTTGATTGATTTGATTCATTCTTCAAAGTGGTGCGCCAACATGACTACAATCTAATGACTGAAACAAGTAAAAGAAAGTATGATATACACACATTTAATGAATAACACAATACGACAAACAAGAAAGATTTTAGTGAGAAGAGAAAGGTTAAGAGAAGGATGATACTCTGGAGTTAGATTTGACGTTATTGTATGAATAGTAAACGATGGATGGTTACAAACGTCCGCCCCAGGTTCACCCAGAGCAGCACATAGCCTGCTTATACTTCCTCCGCATCGCCCAGCACATCCACCTAACTCTCATCTTGACACCAATGTATTCCTCTTCTCAAACATTTGGTTGAATTTACTTTACGTTCATACACCCCTTTTCTATTTTTGCTTTGTGGTCTTGGAAAGTTTGCCCATTTCTTCATTGCTTTCTTATTAGTGCAAGAAGATAAGGTGGTAAACTAAAGGCATCGGTGTACGTCACCTATTTGTTATCTACCTTTAGGAAAGGTGAGGTGAGTTTTCGGTCACTTACCCAGCTACAATATTATCGCTGCTCTTGCTGCAGTTTTCTTCTCTCATATCTACTTTCCAGGTAACCACAGCACAAAGCCTTCAAGTGGCTCTCAATGCAACGTTTGTAAAAAATTGGCCCTCTGCTCTGCAACATCGCTCCTATCGCTTTATTCTGTGATCATATTAAGGTACAGCTGACGCGTTAAAATTTAATGTATATTAAATACAGATTAAATATTGAACAATAAATTATGTAAAAAAAATAGAGCATACTTGAAACAGATGTTATTGAAACACATAAAGTATACCTATACTTCTTCTACTCGGTTAGTAATTTTATCAGTTCTATGATGTGTGAAGACCTTTGAATTCCGATGAGAGATGCGTGTGGTGTGGCGTGGGCTACTTAGTCTTTTCGCCCTTTTAACTCTTTATTCATGTATCATTCATCACTGCGAAAAATATCCAGTCTCCATGGGTACTTATGTGCATTTTGTTAGTGGAACGTGGTATCATGTATCCGACGCCCTCGAGAAGGATAGTTTAAAATTATTACAACTAATTTCTGCCGGAATCCTTTTATTACTCTCATGAAGAAAGCATTAATGCTTCGCACAACAGAGAAAATTAAGACTTCGGAAGAATCATGTCCACACTTGTCCAAATTACTTTCACCTGCGAGTCTCTTTTTAAAGTTACCTAAATCAATTTTCCGTATCCTCGCTTTTACCCTCTACATTGTCACAAGACAATGGGATAGCACGATTAGTTTTGATCTAGGTCGCCAACATTTTGTTCAAAGAGCTCTACGAGTTTCTGATCTCTTTTCGAGCTGTATTTTCTGACAAATGGTACTTCACGATAGCAACCTACACAATCTGCTGCCATTATTGATTCTGTTGGTGCCCACTGTTTCGTTCCTGTGCAATTCATTTTAATTCCTAGACAGAAAGAACAGAGAATTTTATTTCCACAAGTGTTACAGCAGAGTTTTCTGCTTATGACGATCAAATCTCATTACATGCTTTTGTTTTGGCACCCGCTGCAAAACACAATTCAAGAAGGCCATAATAAATTCAGGGTACCTCAAAGACTTGTAAACTCATAACGGGCTTCAGTATCATTTCTTGAGACTCTTACGCACACAAGATGACCATATTCTGTTACAAAAATAAGAACGTACTGAGGATCAATGCCACTACCAATAAACTGCTTTTCACACTTAAGTTACCCAGGTTCATGTATTGTTAGGACCCTGTAGTCAGGTATATGTCGCACACCCTCTCCTACTCACTTGGCATATCCCTCAGCCCTGCTTACTACAATTATACATCCGTATGATTTTTACAGGTCGTTGAAACGAACATTGTTCCACCTGGTGACTGGGGTTGCCTTCAATTGCTCCCTTGAGAATACACCGAACTCCGCCTCTCACATTTTCAAACTGTACGACTTTATATCTCGCTCATTTTTAGAGAGGTTCCTTGGATGCGCAGACGCATACTTTTGTCATACAGCTCTATCAGGTTTCTTTTTATGGCTGGATCTGTTCCAAGTCCAGGGATTTTTTTTTATGTAAGAAGGGTTCACAAAAGTGCAACTGAAATGGCAAATGTTTATTCTTGGTTAAATTTGTGTGAACGTGTCTATTCTATTGCATAAGTGAGCGTTTATGCGTGTTCAATATGTTTGTCGTGTTTTATTCCGTTGTTACGAACGCTCAAGTCAATATTGCCAACATTTTCTATAATAAGGTAATATCTATTTTGTTTATTATTTTTCCTTGAACTTTGAAATCATTAATGCCATTGTTTTCTGTCATAAATTCATTTCTTTGTGTACCTGTTTCTTCAATATTGTTAGATGTCATTTCTGTTTTTCGGTCTTAAATGAGTTGTAATATATTATCCACACATGTTTTTAGTTGGGTTGCTTTTATTTATCTTGGCGTTATTACCACTTTGCCTATCACCTCTGCCTGCTAATTCAATAAAATTTGCATCTGAAATAAGATCGAACGAAATAAATTAAACAAGAGATAAAATATGCCTTTCTTATCTAAATTAGAGAAGGAAACAACAAAAAAAGAAAACAAAAACAATAACGGAAACAACCTCAAAACCGATCGCTCCTGCT